>NW_010253573.1:31225-35727 GCF_000690775.1 Eurypyga helias
GTCTTTAAGGTCCCTTCCAACCCAAACCATTCTGTGATTCGATGACTATTGGCCTGTGTCTATTTATCCCAGTGTCATCAAGGAATCTGAGATGTACCTGGTTTTATATCTGGGGGGAAAAAAAAAGTTCACTTATATTTTTGAAGAATATGAAGTAACATGATATTGCCAATAACAACCAAGTAGGAAATGAAGAAAGGAATATTGTAATATTAACTCACTTCATTAGCTTTTTGCATTCCTCCTTTTAACTGAAATCTGGAATTTATTTGAATTTGTGCTTTAGATTAGTGGTGAAGACTACATAATAAATAGTGATTACAATCTATAAACAGAGCATTTCCTGAATCCACAACAGTGACAGAAGCCAGACAGAATGTGAAGTTGTGTAGGAATCTCTGTGGCAAGTGTAACTCAGTTCCCTACATCCACAGGTAGGTAAAAAATAAATAAATAAAATAAAATGCCACTACATTATTCTTGGCTACAAAGCAATACGAAAAGCATGAAACTCAGTCTTGTGTTCACCTGAAGAGGTGTAAATAGGTTCAAAATTTAACTCTGAGCTGGATCTTAATTAACAGTTCTGTTTTTTCCTTTGTATGGAAAACAGCATTTTTATACATTCCATCTTCAAACAAGTGAACACCCACTACTGTGCTTTTTTCATTTAAGTATCAAATAGCTTTATTTTCAAAGTACTGAAACACTATATTTTCAGACCTTTTTTGATAATCCTCGCTATACTGAAGGCTGCTCAGCACAGAGCGCTTGAAAAAAACAGTTTTAATTTGGGTGCTGAATCTTTGAAAATCAATCATTCTGGAATTCTTGTAATAGATGTCTAGATAGGCAATAAATGTAAAACTATGCCACCCTGTATACTAAATATACATTCAGTAGTGACTTAACACATGAAAAGTAACAGTTTCCCCTTTCTTATCTTAAAACTGGAAAATCGTATATTGGAAGTAAAAAGGACAGGTGGCAACATACAATGGAGTACAATAAATGCTGAAGCTATTGTAGTCACCAATTAACCTTGTCTCACTTGATAACAAGCTCAAGAACATTTCCTGCTTTCCTGTACACATACACATCAAAATTACACGGTAGAGAATTTGAATGAGTTTGGGCTAATTTTGCAAGTTCATTATATTCCAGGTTGAAAGGTCTTTTCTTGAAAAATAAAAAGAAATAATGTCAAATTAGGGGTTATATTTCCTTCATGCTGCGAGTCTTCATAGAATTACTGGTTAGTGTTTCTTAAGGATGTATCCTGAAGTAATAGGAGTGTCATACGCCTTGACTAGTCCAAAGTGTACGTCACAAAATACATGCATGCCACTGGCTTGAACCTTTCACTGCAGTACATATTTCTACTTAGACACATGAAAAGCAAATACGCTAAGTAAAAACTCCTTATTCAAGGCTGCTGCTATTAGACAGAAATTTTGCTTTACTCCCAACAGGTCAGAAAGACATGATGATAAGACATGTCTTAAAACTTCTGCCCATCTCCCTCTAACTTTGAAGATATTTGAAAATGCAGAATATAAAGGTGCTGAACTAAAAAGTATCTTGATACAATCAAAATTTAGCTGCCATATATACTCTGAAGAAACAGAAGGGGTTGAGGCATTGAAAAGAAGTTGTATAAAACCTTATTTCAAATTTTATTCTTAAACTTTTCAGGAGCAAGTTATAGTTTGCTAAAACTATTTTTATTTAAAGGAATTCACAAATTAATTTCTGTAGTTATTACTAGCTCTGTAAATTGTTTAGGAGCTTTAATTATGAACACTGAATATTCAAAATTCAAGCTGAATTGTGATTAAATATAGTCCCATTTCTACTCTTCTGCTGGATGAAAATAACATTTGGAATGAAGGATTTCTGAGTATTAAAGAGTTAAAACTGCCAATTTGCCTAATATTTACCTAAAATTCACAGTTTCTTCTTGTTTAACGCCTTGTGCAGCTAGAGAGTACTGATGACAGAAGGCAAAACTCTAGAAATTTGCAAAAAACTCAAATGAGTTGTATAAGAAAGCAAGTGGTTTTACACATGGTGCCTCTGTGTGTGCAAGTTTGTCTGTTTACACATTTGTGCTTCTATAAGTCTGTACA
Organism: Eurypyga helias; assembly: GCF_000690775.1. Taxonomy (NCBI): domain Eukaryota; kingdom Metazoa; phylum Chordata; class Aves; order Eurypygiformes; family Eurypygidae; genus Eurypyga; species Eurypyga helias. Next base: position 33,355 of record NW_010253573.1, read on the forward strand.
TATGAAGCTGTTGACATAAATTTGACCAGGTATTAGCTGTGTCAACTTTAACCTAACTTTTGCTACTGTTTTATAAGCACTTTGTGGCTGTAAGTGCTTTCATAATTTCATCATTTTCATTTAACAGAAGTGGGTCCCAGGTTAGCGGCATATGGCAATGGGCTGAGGTGATGAAACTTCACTTTATACTGAAAGAAGAGGGCTAGGTACTGTATTTGCTAGGACTGCAACGGCATTGATACAGTATCATGATCAATATGTTACAAGGATTACCTGCTTCCCTCTGATCAGTTACTGTGGTGGAGTTTGTGGAGTGAGAAACTACCCTCTTGGTAAAACCCTGGTAAAACCAACTGAGAAGCAACTAGGGTAGTCTGTGATTTACACCCACACACTCCTACCAAACAACTTCAGAAAAGTTTAACTAGAGAGTAATTGCACTGGTCTTATAAAAAGAAAGAAAGAAAGAAAGAAAACAAAAAAAACCCAAACTAAAGACCCACTGAAGCTTGCAATATTCTATAGGGAAATGAAATCCATTTACTTCCCACTGTGTGTATGAATCAAGACAGTGCAGTTTGCTAAGGAATGTCCAATTACACAGGAACCTTTGCCCTTTCTGCGTCTATATTCTAGAAAAAGACAGGGAGAAAGGCAGAAAAAGGAAGACTTAATACCATCTCATTCATGATGGTTTTCTGTATTTCATTTCCCAACTAATTAACCTTTTACTGCAGAAGAAGTTCTACATTAAGGAGCACAGCATAACAATCAAACAACTCACCATCACTGAAAGACTGTTTCTAATTTAAAGTATTTCCATTCTTCAGAACAAATACCCTTAAGTTCCATAAAAAAAATTTCTGTATACCCTGCTCCCTCACCACCTAAAAAATCCAGACACGTACACAGAATTTAAACTTGGAATTCCATTTCTATTTTTTAATGTAAAAAATGTTTGCCTCTCAGCAGTATGTTATGTGGAAAAACAATATTTTTTCATATTAAAAATTGTGAAAAATATATGAAGGGAATTTCTTATGTTCAGACATGTTATAGATATTTAACTGTACACACACGATCGGGTAAGTTTCATTTTAGCAACATCGTACTTAGAATGTATAAGAAGCACATTCATATAAAAGGTCTCTCTCTCTCTACGCATCCACCCACACCTTGTTTATAAATAAACGCACATACGTGTATATATACTGCAAGTATATATAACTTCTACGTAAAATTATATATGAGAACATATATAAATGTAGAGAGATGTGTAGATAGATATGTATTTGTTTTCATTCACTGAACAAAGTGAATGAGACAAAGTGCTGTGTCTCAGTCACAGACTGCCTAGAAGCCTTTGTACAGCGTCGTCGTCTCTGCATTACCACAACCCTTGGACAGTTGACTCCAAATCTAATCTAATTTAAAGAAAGCATAATAAAAGTCACCCTCAGAACAAGCCCCTGCTCAACATAGGCTGCAGCGGGCACTCACTGAAAGAGAAACTTCTCCTTGGTGAGATGCTTTACTGCTGCTTTCATTTACCTGACAATCTATTTTAAAGACTTCCATAGTGACAAATATTCAAAAACTCCTTAACATGAATGTACTTCATTTAAAATCAGTCAGCTACAAAACCTATAAAATGCATCATTTTAATAGTTTGAAAAATCACAGTCACTATTATACAAGAAGTTGGTATAATCGGATACGATTATTAAATGGATAACATGTTATGGTTGAAAAACTGCAATAGACTCATTATGCTGAAAACATTTCTGGAAATAGATCCTTTTTTTCGCCTCACATTTCTGCGTTTTTAGAATTGATAGTTCTTTTCCACATTTCAAACATTACATCTAACAGACAAGGATATTTATGTGCAAATTTCAAAATGATTGAAATTGCCACTTCACAGCCAAGGAACCCTATTAATGGCAAGTACTCTAGCAAATTGTTCCCAATTCCTTTCTTCCTGTCATCCCAAAGCCAAGCTCCTGGGTGCATCACTTTGCCCCTTTCACTGCCGCAGAGGACACAGCCTATACACGGCCAGTGTATATATGAAGGAAGACAACTTTGATTAAGTGACAGTTATTACACAATACACACATCATCATCTCTACATACTTTTCTCAACTCCTACTAAAGTCACAAGAAGGACCTTGCTGACTTTGGGAGCTGAATCAGGTCTACAGTGCCCTTCAGGAAGTAAAGACATGGGCTGCACAGTGTTATATGGAAGGACAGCTTTAAACACGGGCAGTTCTCTAGAAAATCTCTTTATGCAAGGGCTCAGGCCTCTCATGAAACATTATAAGGCAGAATCTTGGAGGTCAGAACAGGCACACAAAAGATGCAGCAACA
>NW_010253574.1:0-1788 GCF_000690775.1 Eurypyga helias
TCCCATAAATAGCGGATTTTGGGGCGTTTTGGGCCGTTTCAGGGTATCCCGTAAATAGCAGATTTTGGGGCCTTTTGGGCCATTTTGGGCCATCCCGTAAGTAGCAAATTTTGGGGCGATTTGGAGCGTTTCAGGGGGTTTTGAGGCATCCCACAAGTAGCAGATTTGGGGGCCTTTTGGGCTGTTTCGGGGCATCCCATAAATAGCGGATTTTGGGGCCTTTTGGAGCATCCCGTAAATAGCAGATTTTAGGGCCTTTTGGGGTGTTTTGGAGCATCCCGTAAGCAACAAATTTGGGGGCCTTTCGGGTTGTTTTCGGGCATCCCGTAAATAGCCGATTTTGGGGCGTTTTGGGGCATTTTGAAGCATCCCGCAAGTAGCAGATTTTGGGGTGTTTTGGGCTGTTTCGGGGCATCCCGTAAATAGCGGATTTTGGGGCCTTTAAGGGTGTTTTGGAGCATCCCGTAAATAGCGGATTTTGGGGCCTTTCGGGCTGTTCCACAGCATCCCGTAAATAGCAGATTTTGGGCTGTTTCGGGGCATCCCGTCAAGTAGCAGATTTTGGGGTGTTTTGGGCTGTTTCGGGGCCTCCCTTAAATAGCGGATTTTGGGGCCTTTCGGGCTGTTCCACAGCATCCCGTAAATAGCAGATTTTGGGCTGTTTCGGGGCCTCCCTTAAATAGCGGATTTTGGGGCCTTTCGGGCTGTTCCACAGCATCCCGTAAATAGCAGATTTTGGGCTGTTTCGGGGCCTCCCTTAAATAGCGGATTTTGGGGCCTTTCGGGCTGTTCCACAGCATCCCGTAAATAGCAGATTTTGGGCTGTTTCGGGGCATCCCGTAAATAGCTGATTTTGGTGCGCTTTGGGGCATCCCATAAGTAGCCCATTTTGGGGCCTTTCGGGGCATCCCGTAAACAGCAGATTTTGGGGCTTTCTGGGGTGTTTCAGGCTGTTTCGGAGCATCCCATAAAGAACAGATTTTGGGGCCTTTCGGGCCGTTCCGGGGCACCCCGTAAATAGCAGATTTCAGGCTCTTTCGGGGCATCCCATCAGTACCCGGTTTTGGGGCATTTGGGGGCATTTTGAAGCATCCCATAAGAAGCCGATTTTGGGGCGTTTTGGGGCATTTTGAAGCATCCCGTAAGCAGCAGATTTTGGGGCATTTGGGCGCATTTTGAGGTATCCCGTAAGCAGCCGGTTTTGGGGCCTTTCGGGCTGTTCCGGGGCACCCCGTAAATAGCAGATTTCAGGCTCTTTCGGGGCATCCCATAAATAGTTAATTTTGGGGTGTTTTGGGGCATCCCGTAAGCAGCAGATTTTGGGGCATTTGGGCGCATTTTGAGGTATCCCGTAAGCAGCCGGTTTTGGGGCCTTTCGGGCTGTTTCGGAGCATCCCATAAAGAACAGATTCTGGGGCGTTTTGGGGCATTTTGAAGCATCCCGTAAACAGCAGATTTCGGGCTCTTTCGGGGCATCCCGTCAGTAGCTGGTTTTGGGGCCTTTTGGGGCATTTTGAAGCATCCCGTAAAGTAACCGATTTTGGGGTGTTTTGGGGCATTTTGAAGCATCCCCTAAGTAGCTGGTTTTGGGGCCTTTTGGGCTGTTTCACAGCATCCCGTAAACAGCAGATTTCGGGCTCTTTTGGGGCATCCCCCAAGTAGCCCGTTTTGGGGTGTTTTGGGGCATTTTGGGGCATCCCCTAAGTAGCCCGTTTTGGGGCGGTTTGGGGCATTTTGGGGCATCCCGTAAGTAGCCGGTTTCAGGGCCTTTCGGGCCGTTCCGGGGCA
>NW_010253575.1:0-10921 GCF_000690775.1 Eurypyga helias
GGAGCGCTGCCCGCCGGGTCGCTGTGCCCCCTTGCCCGGCGTGGGGAAGGTGGGGACTCCCCAGTGCGCGAGGGGTGCGCTGAGTGCAGGTTAACACCCACCTAATGCTCCGCGGGTACAGAAGTGCCTAACACCGAGCTCTTTTAAGTGGCAGCGTAGTTTCCTAGGGAAAGCCCTAAAACTAAACTTGGCAGAACGCCTGTAAATATATTGGGTGCTATAGTCTCATACGGAAAATTTGGAGGTGCTTAAGACCTGTGGTCTGCTGAAGACCTTTGCATCTCTGTGGTATGTTCTCTTAAAGACACTTTGGTTTGTTATGGGCTCGGTTAAGTTATGTAATTATTTTTCACCACGTGAGGATCTTCCTCCGTTTCACGTGCAATGTGAAAAAGCTTATATTAAAATACCCTCTTGCTTTTAATGTTGCCAGCTGTGAAATAGTGTGAACCCACTATTGCAGTAAAGACTCGTTGGGTGGAGTGAGATCAGTACAAGTCATAACTAAAAAAAAACCCAAATGCTGGAAGAGGAACCTGTATAGGGTGTCATCAAATTATAACAATTGCTCTTATCAAGAATTCGCTGGGGTTTTTTATTACTCTTTTTCCCCTCCTTATGCTATGAAAGTTCTGTTTGGATGGGTTGTGTAGGGGGCATTATTTTTATAGTATCCTTTTCGTAAAGCATCTTTATAGATGCATGTATTCTAGTATGTTTGGTTGGATTTGTCAGAAGTAGTTGACAAATACTAATTTCTGCTGTGGAGTTTATGGATAATGCACAGTAAACAAGAAAATAGAATTTATCTCTTCCTGTGTGGTGTTGAATATGTAGCAATGTACTACCATTAAAAATGTGAAATCAGCAGGCCCTTCAAAGAAAAGGACAGTTGAAAGTATGTAGAACTGGATGTGGTGTTAACCATTAATTAGTACATTATTAATCATCATTGATCTGTTCTCTTAATAGAATTATCTTCACAGAAGAAATTTGATGAAATTAAGAAGGCTAATCAGGCTGCAGCTAAAAAGCTGGTTGAAGACCAGTTTAGCTCCTCATCTGAAGATGATGATGAAGATGCTGAAGTAAAACAAGGAAAGATCTTGGCCAAAACATTTACCATTTACACCAGTCAAACTGGTAATTTTTTTTTTTCCATTTATTAACTTTTATTTCAATATGAAAGCATAAACAATGCTGTATTACTGGCTGCGTATTAGTTCTTTTCTATAATTGGAGAGAAAGCGCTTTACTCTGTCTTGTATTAAAAATATGTATTCCTAGCAATGCATGCCGGCAGTGCTTCTTGCCATTTTATGCAGAATTAATGGTATAGTTTTGAAACTGTCTTAAGTACTTCTAATAAGGTGGTTTTGTAATAGTAGATGTCTGGCCTCTGTTCAGGGAAAAAAAAATGTACTTTTGCAGCAGTCTCAACATGTACAGAATACCAGATCAAACATTACTGATTGCTTTAAAAATCTTTATACATTAAAGATGGAGATGCAAGCGAACTGGAGCGTACAAGGCAGTACATGAATGAAGCTTTTCAGTCGGGGGCTATGACGTGTCTGATCTGCATTGCTTCAGTTAAAAGGAACCAAGCTGTAAGTATTTTACAGTGGTATTTTAAAATAAAGCAACTGTAACTGAATAACTTGTGTTTTGTGATATTACCAAGGTCATTCTTGGGACTGATAGTTTTACAATGATAGAGCACTAAACGCAACATTTGGTACCTTCAGACTTTATAACCGCTTTTCATAGAAAATCACAGAATCACTAGGTTGGAAAAGACCTTAGAGAAAACACTTGAAGAAATAAGTGCCTATATGTATATAGCTTATAATCATGTCTTTGAAATATGTTTATTATCATAATGTGAAATAGTTATTTTTAAAGTTTAGAGAGTAGCAGATGAGAAAAAAGAAGTGCAGGAAGGCCAGATGGTGCATTGAGTCATCTGTGTTGTAGCAAACACCAAAGCAAGAACTACTAGGAAGTTAGGAAATATTCTTGTTAGATTTATAGCAGGGGAGCTAAGACAAGCTTTGTTGCTCCAATTGCTGATGAGGTGAAAGAGAATCATAGAATGGTTTGAGTTGGAACAGACCTTAAAGATCATCTAGTTCCAGCCCCCCTGCCATGGGTGGCATGTCTGGGAGAATTATCTTATTTCATATGGATATGTTTTTCATGGGAGAAATTTCACGACAAATCTTTTTCCCTTTTATTGTTACATATCAATTTCCCTCTGAGGCTGACAGGCCCAGTAGCAGAAAAGAGTCTGTTTCTTTCATGGTTACTTGAATCAAATACAAGTTTGCAACTACGTTTAACATTAGGAGAAAAGTAGTGCAGAAAATCTTTAACTTCTTATGCTGGATGTACACGGACTACAGGTATTTTTTAGAAAGAAATGCAGTATGTTTTGTGTGAATACGTAACATTTAATCCATATTTTTTCGTATGTTTAGCTTAATTTTAAAGTTCTGTGTCTCTTGATAAGAGTTAATCTCCTCTCCGCAGAAGTGAAATGATTTGGCAACTTGGAAGTCGCCTTTTATAAACTCAGTGGTTTGTTAGTTATGTTGAATCTGTGATGTTTCAGCAGTGTGTTTGTTTACTTAAGGTCCTGTGTTTAGTTTTGAGAAGTTAGTTACTGTACTTTTAGAAACTTACATGATTGACTTTGTCCTCTATAAGTTAATGGGGAAATGCACCCTGATTTCACAGTATAATTATATAACATGGTCATAAGTTATTAAACAAATAAAGAAATTAAAACTTAATTTTTCTGCTGCATGTCTCTTACCAAATTGTTACAGTCATTCCAAGCTGACAGTCTGTGGAAAGTACCAAAGTCATAAAACTACATTTCTGTTATTTAAATTGCTTTTCAGCAGCGGGCTGATATTCTAAGCTTAGGATGGTGATTTTACTCCAGAACTGACAAGGAGAAGTACCCTGGGACCAAGAACATAGTGATTAGCGATGGAGAGAGGATACTGGCAAAACCAACTCTTTCTTAAACACATGTGCTTTTAGTTCCGTTCTGTTTTCTGCCCCTTTTGCTCTTTGAACAAAAGACACCATGTTGAAAGCCACACTTTGCATCAAATCTTTTTCTTACTAGCACTGTATGTAGGTCCTAAAGCTTGAAAAGGAGGGAAAAAATTCTTTCTAGTACTTTTACTACCAAGATGTCCAGAGACCTAGAGTATGGGACGGGGAGAGAGGTGGAGGGGGAGAGCTGGGCTTGTTTAGTCTAGCAGAGAGGAGGCTAAGGGATGATATGATTGCAGCCTGCGTCTACTTGGAGTTGGCGACTAAACCAAAGCCATCTTTGTGGTGACAGGTGGTGTGATAAGGGGCAGTGGCACAGACTGGGGCTTGGGAGGTGCAGGTTGGGCACTAGGAAGGTAGTATGGCACTTGCAGCAGGTTGCCCAGGATGGTTGTGGGGTCCCCATCCTTCAGGATTTTCCAGTTTTGCTAGGCAAAGCTGTGACTGAACTGAGCGAAGTTGGCAATGCTCCTGCTTTGGGCATGAAGTTGTGCTACGTGACCTCCAGCTGTGTCTTTAATTCAACACGCCTGTGATTATACGAGTATTTTGGGCTCCATAAGCCTTGGCAAAAACTTGCCACAGCAGCAGGAAAAAAAGAGTATAGGTATGAATCTGTCACAGGAAAACTGCCTGTATTAATCTAACCATAGGTATAATCTGCCCTTGGAGACGCATTTAAGTGCAAACATAGCAGGCTTGTATTTTGTTAGATATTAGGGATGTTCATCAGTGGAAATGGAAGGAAACCTAATGTAAAGCGATTGGCACTTCTCTCTGCTCTCCAGGTCTGGAGCTGTTGTGGATGCTTTTGTATATTTCACCTGGTGTGTATCCAAAAGTGGGCCAAGGACAGCCTTTTCCTTGTGTCCTCTCCTTTGACGGACGATGATTTTGGGAAGAAGGATTATCCCTGGCCATGGTGAGCTCTTCGTGGTACATGTACAAAGATACTTTTAATGTGAAATATAGGTGAACTGGAGTTAGTTTAGAAACCAGTGGTACTTGTAAATGACATGCACACCAAAAAAAAATGAGAAGACTGACTATTCTATTGCTTTTCTGAATTATTTTCAAGTTTTCATTAACAAGATGCAGGGATGTTTCACAGTGATACTAACAACCTGCTGCATCTTTTGCATCTGCAAACTAATACTTGTGTTTGCATGGTTTTACATATTTGTCACTTTTAAAATTGGAATAAGTACATTAAAAAAAGAGTTCTGAAACAGCAAGATTTAGGGATTTTTTTAAAAATTCTAACTTAAGAATGAAAGCCAGTCTTCTAGTTTTTACGTGAGGTTGTATAAAAAAGGTAATATTGTGGTTGCATGGATAACGAAGCTTGCACGTTATAAAACTGCGCAGTCCCTATGGAGAGGTGGCCTGTAACATGTTATATAAAGGCAGATTAACATTTTATGTAATAAAAATGAGTACATAGGTCTTTCAAAGCCTCTGTTCTCTGAGGAGGAGCTCTCTTCCTGTTGTCTTTTCCCAGTGTAGCCAGAAATGGGAGCTGCTTTGTTTCTCCTTCCTTGTGTTGCTTCCCTTGTCTGTGGCTTGCACCTGAAAGCCTTTAGGGCCCGTGGCAGTAACAAGTTCCAGATGTTTGGTGCCTATCTATATTTGGGACTAATCTATTTTTTAATATCTGACACCATCAAGGATAACAAATAATGGTGTGCATCTTATAATACCTAAAGGATGCTGTACTGACACAATCTAAAATCTTTCTGATGAAATTTTAATTGTTATGCATAATTTTAATAGCATCACTAAATCTTGTTTTACATAGCTTATAAATTGCTGCTGGTAAAAACCTGGGTTTTAACCTCTTTTTTTAATTGGTTCTGTCTGAGTAGGTTAACTCTTTGTTGCATGCATTCCTTTGGTATTATTTGACATAAAAATTGTTCTGTATGCTTGGTACACTGAATTTTTTAATGTGTATTCTTAGAGAAAAAAGATTGCAGTGATAGGACAATTCCTTAGACATTGTAATGTATGTATTGTAAAATTTTATATAAAGCAAGTGTTTTGTTGTATAATATAAATTTAATTATGCTTTTGTTGGTTCCAGTAGTTGTAAAAATGTTAATTGGTGGCCTGGTAACAGTCTTGGGAAACTGAAATGATAAGAAGTGCTTTTCTTGTATAAAAAACTCTTCAAAAAATTGCTTTTGTTTTCATTCCCTCTTTTTCTTGTTGTAGTCCAAAATGTAGGTTCGAATACAAACGGTCGGAAACTCCCAGTAGGTATTACTGTTACTGTGGAAAAGTGGAGAATCCAGCACTGGACCCGTGGCTGGTACCTCACTCCTGTGGTCAGATATGTGAGAGGGAATTCAAACCTCCTTGCGGCCATAAATGTTTGCTGCTTTGTCATCCAGGTAAATCCATTGTGTCTCTTGGCTGAATGAGCTGTATTTATGTGTTTATGTAGCTCTTACACAGTTTTACTTAAAATCTCCTAACTGTATTTTAGAATTCTGACAATAAACCAGATGTAATCAAGGCTGCGTTTGCTGAATGGCCAATAGCGAGGTGTTCTTTTTCCTGTCCTTAGGACCCTGCCCACCCTGCCCAAAGATGGTCACAACAACCTGTCACTGTAAGAAAGCTAAAGCAGTGCCCCGAAGGTGCAGTGCCAAGGAATGGTCGTGTCGCCTGCCGTGCGGACGAACATTGCTGTGTGGACAGCATGCTTGTGAGAATTTCTGCCACTCAGGTAGACCTGCCTTCTTAAACTTCAGAGGAGTAGTTATTTTAATTGTGAAGATACATCATTCTTTTGCAATTCCTACTTTGTGTCACTTTGCATTTACATACAGGAGATTGTCAGCCTTGTCCACGAGTCAGTGAACAACGGTGCATCTGTGGAAGGAAGACAGCAGAAAGACTTTGTGCAAGTCCTCAGTGGCAGTGTGATCAGGTAGGTTGAAGCTGTCCTTTTTAGCTTATTTCTCATCTTTATGAAGTTTGATGACTCAGTGTAGTAAGGATTGGGAAAACTCATTCAACAGGAAAATAATTTTATTTTTTAAGGTTTTCATAGTGCAACCAAATAGGTAGGCAGCAGTGCTTGAGAGTGGATGTACGTGGTGACCCAGTTAACTTCTGACCCTAGTTAAAGTGTCACTGTTCTGCAGTTATGCTAGGGTTAAGCTAGCTGTGAATTCCACCTTGTGCATTCTGTTGTCTTGAACTTGAGGTTGAAATTTCAGCTGCTGTATGCAAAAATAGGCATGAAACCACAGCTTAGTAGGTAAGTTTTGTGCTTATTTAATTCTAGTGACTAGCAGAATGAAAGCTTGAATCACAGATTCGTTCTTTGACGTATATTTGGAGTTTGTTCTTAGGACCAAGGCTATGGAATGACAGACTGCAAAATATATTTTTGCCCAGAGAAGCTGTGGATGCCCCATCCCTGGCTGTCTTCATGGCCAGGCTGGACGAGGCTTGGAGCAACCTGGTCTAGTGGAAGGTGTCCCTGCCCATGGCAGGGGGGTTGGAACTAGATGATCTTTAAGGTCCCTTCCAACCCAAACCATTCTATGATTCGTTCTATAAAACTAAAAAATTAAGTGGCGAGGGGGAGGGTGCACCAGGAGGTAATTGGTCATTACGATCCCAGTAGGAAAGGCACTCAGCCTTCATAAGACATTGGTTAAAATGCAATTTATTTCAGCTAACAGTGTAGAAAAAGGGAGTATAACATAAATAGTATGGCCTTTGGGGTGCTGGGAACCCCAAGCTGTGCAGCGTTGAATGGGCTGCTGATCGGTGTGCAGTATGCAGTGCAGACCCCACCTGCAGAAAGGGTTACCCCATTTTGGTCATTGAAGCTATTGTAGGATTTTGTTACAAGAAGGTAGAAATTATGAACAGGAGTTGCTGTCAGACAGAAAGGGTGTTCACATGAGAACTTCGTGCTGGACTTTCAGATAAAGGCAAGGACATGCAGGTGGTGTAATCACTGTTACCAAGTGGGAGCTGCCTCCAATCTCCTGTGCTACAATGAGTTTATCCTGTGGCCAAGGGAGAGGTGCAGCACAACACAGGGTTGAAGGCCAAGCTGTACGTGCAGCACAGCACAGGCCTGGGTCTGCTCAGGTTAACTGTTATGTGAACCACTGACTCCTCAGTAGATAGTGGTGTTCCAGTCAGGATCACTGCAGAGGTGATGGGTTTTATGTGGCAAACGCAGCAAATATAAGATATGTTAACAAAACTGAGGAAAAGTTAAATTCCATCCAGCCATCCCTCACCCCTAGTTTTTTCCCCTTGGGTTGCTGTGTCTTGGTATGTAGTTCCATTGCATTTACTTGGTTTCTATGGGTTTTCCAGGTGTGTGGGAAACCTTTGCCTTGTGGTAGTCACACATGCGAACGAGTTTGTCATGCTGGTCCCTGTGGAGACTGTCCTCGTTCTGGGAAAAGGTCCTGTCCATGTGAGAAAACAAGTAAGCTGCCTTACTTTTTTTTTTTTTAAGGTAAATTTAAAGGACAGCAAAAAGTCACCCAGTCTTTGACAGGTCAGGTTGATCCTGCAGGGCAGGGTCCATACAGAGGTCTTACAAATAGTGAACTGTGACAACTTATATTAACTCTTTTCAGAGAGTTAATATTTAATATTTAATTCTTTCAAAGCTTTATTTAGTACCAGGGGTTTAATTGGCAGTACGAATAGTTGAGTAATGCTAGAGAAGCTTTTAAAGAAAATGAGGGAGAATTGGCATTTGAAGTCATATGACACTGCATTTTCTTCTAAATGGTTTGGCTTTGTTCCTAAATGTCTCCTTGTACTTCTCTGTCTCCATCTAGAGTTTACGTTGCCTTGTACAGAAGATGTGCCCACTTGTGGCGATAGTTGTGACAAAGTTCTGGACTGTGGCATCCATAAATGTTCACAGCGTTGTCATCGAGGTCCCTGTGAAATATGCAGACAGGTTAGTCTTACCGTAGCAGGTTCACATTTTGTTAGGGTTTTTAAACACACTGTGCCTGGGACAGTGCAGATCTCCTAAGGAAAATGAAGTCATATCTATCACAAAATCTGTAACTTTCTGTTCATTAAAACCAACATACTCTTTTCCCTGTCCCTCACCAAGCCTCCACACAATTCTGGATTAGTAGTGGAGCATTATGTATCTGAACTGAGGCATGGTCAAGGGTTTTATTGTTTTGGTTGGGTGTTTGTTTATGTTTTCTTAATTAGTTATGCTCTAAAGGACACTGCTTTTCCCTCAGCTCTTCTGGCTTCCTTGTTGCTTCGTCTTACGATGCTATTTCTTCATTAGTGAAGTGGAAGATGCTGTAACATAACATTTTGAGCAACCTGACCTAGTGGAAGGTATCCCTGCCCATGGCAGGGGGGTTGGAACTAGATGGTCTTTAAGGTCCCTTCCAACCCAAACCATTCTATGATTTTATTGTTTGAAAATAATATTTTGCTGTGCTCTAAGTATCTATGGAGCTTCTGTGTCTGGCCTGTAAAGCTGTTGCTTTGTCTGCTCTCAGTTGTCTCTTCCTGAACCAGCTTCGGCTACGAAGTCAGTGGTGAAAGTAGTCAGGACGTGATATCTGGGCTGAAGGTCAGATAAACCTGCTCACCTACTTGTTCAGTTATCTATATATACAAGGGATGAACCTAGTTTACTGTGCAGGAGGGGTACTTTGTTCGTTTTGCATTTATGCTTGACATCTTGCACCTACACAGGTGAGGGGTTCCCTTGGAGTGACTTCCCTCTTGGTGAGCCCAAGGTTACAGTGAGGCACCGTGTAGAGCGCAGTGTTTGCAGTACCGACACAAGGTCCCTGGGTAGTTATGCACAGATAGGTAATCTGCTCAGAGCGTGTGATACACTTCCCGTTGTCAAAGAGCATTGTAATGTTACTCTCCCATGAACTTTTCTTTACAGCTATTAGCAGAACACTTTATCTTCCCCTTTTTTTGCTGTTGTATTAAAAATACCCTGCTTTTTTCCCTATCTTGCTACCCAGGAAGTTGAAAAACAGTGTCGCTGTGGAAAGCACACTAAACGCATGCCATGTCATAAGCCATATTTGTGTGAAACAAAGTGTACTAAAATTCGTGATTGCCAGAAGCACCAGTGTCGAAGAAAGGTAAGTGTCCAGAGATGATGCTTCTTGGATGTGTTGTTTAGATGACGTTTATTTATATATAATATTTTGTACTGTATATAAACCCCATAAATCTGTTGGTCCCCCTCGTGTTATTGTATAGGAAGAAGACTTGGCTTCAGTGTCATTCAGAGTAGTTTGCAGTGTACCAGAATTCTCTGAATAGCGTGTAAACTCAACTAAGTTGAGTAGTTACTGGTGCTTTATGCCTTCTGGAGGAGTTAAATCAGTTTATTTCCTTACTTTGTAGGAAGAGCTGGGGACCCCACATAGCTTCATGCAGCTGGGGACCTCTCGTAGCTTTCCACTGCGCTTTCTACAGTGCATCACTGCAAACAGCAGGGCTCTGACAGTTGGAAATTTGAGTGTTGTTTCCCTTCTCACTGGAAGTCAAAGGAAGAGTTGATAGCTCAGACCTGTCTTTTCAGTTTGTTGATTCATGAAGGTCTGAAAGTTGCTTGCTACGTGTGAATGGAGACATCACAAAAGTTGGATTTCTTTACCGCAGAAAGGCATGAAAAATACAGTACTAGTCTTAGATGATGATGTGGTGGTGGTTACACTGAATTTACTTTATGTGAAAAGCTGGCAAAAGAATTAAATGCAACCTTGACATTTTTAATTTATGCTAAGAAATCTATGTCTCTTGCTAATTGCCATCCTTCCTTACCCAGTGTGGAAGGGGAGGGAACGTGTCAAGCTGGTAGGAAAGATGGGTTTACTCCTGAGCCAACATCCGCCACTGCGCTCGTGTTGGGATGTGTTCAGGTTCTTCCACTTTAGTACTTCATGTGAGCACAGAAAGTAGATAACTGATCCTAAAGTTATGTGACCTTTACTGCAAAGGTAAAAGGTCTTTTAAAGAAAGAAGTTAGCAACAGTTTTGTGCCAGGGATGATAGAATATAAAAGTGGAAGAAATTGCAGAATAATGGGGCAAACTGATGGATATCCTACGTGTAATCTTCTGAAATTATTTTCCATTAAAATACTATAAGAATTTGAACTTTTAAAATGTTCTTAGGCTTTTTGGAAGCCCTCTGCCATTTTCAGTGTGCTGAAATAATGCTTTCAAATGTGCGTTTTCTTGTTATTTTATAATTTGAATATTTTTAAACAACCTCACAGATGGCCTTCTTTCTATATCTGGCATGAATTTGAGGAAATTTGACTAAATTGCATGGAATTATTTTTTAAGAAGTACTGAAAAAATGAGATAGAAGAGAGCAAATTTATACCAGAAACGTCAAAGTTTTCAGTTGTGTGTATATATATTTTTAATAGTGCTGTTCTGGAAACTGTCCACCTTGTGATCAAGTCTGTGGGCGGACTCTAGGCTGCAGAAATCACAAATGTCCTTCGGGCTGCCACAGAGGTAAGAATAGGTGAAGGATCCCCGCAGGGCTGGAATATTGTTTAACTTTCGTCAAACTCCGTGCTTGCGTGACTCTGGGTGGTGCTTAATGAATTCTCTCCCTTGTTGCATGTGGGTTTTTTGTGGGGGCATTGTATTTGAAAGGCTTTTAGTGCTGGTTAGAGCTTAGGAATTTACATAATGACAGCCTGAGTTTTTACCTGGTAATTTGGCGTAGCATTGTTCCTCTGAAAGCACTCTGTCCCCTTTCCAGCTGCTTAATTCAAAATCCATAGCTTGACTTTTTTTTCCCCAAATAATTTTGTTCGCTGAATAGAATCATAGAATGGTTT
>NW_010253576.1:0-32800 GCF_000690775.1 Eurypyga helias
GCTGGTGGAAGGTGTCCCTGCCCATGGCAGGGGGGTTGGGACTAGATGATCTTCAAGGTCCTTTCCAACCCAAACAATTCTATGATTCTGTGATTCCAGCAAGGAGTTTTGTGCTAACGCTCATTCATAATTTAATTATTCAAAGCTTAACATGACCATGTAAAACACACATCCCACAGGCCAATAAAGGTGCAAAGGAAGAGGCTGGTAGAAATGTTTTCCTGGGACTTTGTTACTAGAGGACTCCACTCGGTTGTCCTTGCAGCACTCGCAGTGATTCAAGGACTGCATGCCTCTGGAAGGAATCTGTACGAAACCCAAGTGAGTGCTGCTCAGAGCAGACCCATGAGTGCCCCCCCATGGCAGGGGGCTTGGAACTAGATGATCTTTAAGGTCCCTTCCAACCCTAACCATTCTATGATTCTATGATAAGAGGAGCCAGAAAACCAGGAAATTTTTTGGACAAATCATGCTGGGATTTCTTTTAAAAAATGGGAAGGATATGTCACATTATATGATTTTTTTTTTTAATTCATTTAAAGGGGAACCTGAAGAACAGCACTACAAAGAAATAATTTTTTATTTCATGCTGGGCTTTGGTTCCTATTTATCTCCAGAAACCAAGGACCTAGAAACTGGGAGTTATCTTTTGGAACATGGAAAAGGAAAGAAAATACTTCTTTTTGTGTGTTCTTCTCCATATAGAAATTATGGAAAAAGTGAGAACAGATGGGCAAATTGTCTCATAATTGGTTTTGAACTAGGAAAAGTTTTAAACTGGAAAAGGTGGTACTACACTAAAGCAGAAAAAATATTTGGTTTAAATATGAAAAAGATATTTTTCACTCCCACTTATAATAATACCATCAAAACAAGCCACAATACCAAGTTATTACTACTAAGTAATAATACTATAAAATAAGAAACTTTTCATACAGAGCAACAAGGATGTAGTTTCAATTTTTTTTTCATTATTTCTCAGGAAAATTTATTGTTTTAAAAGAAACTGGTTTTTCTGGGAAATTATGCTGGAAACAGCTTTTGAACCCTTTCTTCCTGTGTTTCAGCACACCCATTCAGGCTCACAGCTGGGAAGGAAAGTGGGAACACTGGTTTTATATCAGCTGCCAGCTGGGTTCCCCACAAGTACAGAGGCAAAGCAACTGCAGCTGCAGCAAGGAACTGTATTTCAGGTGAAGCAACAGAGGTTGTGGTGGAGGATGGGGTCCCTGACATCTTCACCCCTCTTAGCATCTGTGGGCACTGAAGATATTAGCGGACACAAGGCAGCCTGCACTGCTCTCTGGAGGTGGCTGTTTCTTCTCTTTGATTGCACAAAAGACGGATGGTGAATAGCTCAGGTGTGATGTCAAGCCATGTGAGATGCTGGGATGGAGGAGATTGGTTTTGCCATATGTACCTTTGGGTAGATCTCAAATCTCTTCCAGTTAACCATTTTTGTTCTGCTTAAAACATCTCATCTACTTGGGCAGTTCAGGAAAAAGGAACAAACAATCTTCAGGTATGTTACCCAGACATGGGTTGTGAGAAAGGTCCACCATAGGCATTGCTGCCTCTCCAGAGGCTGGCAGGGTAGGGATGATTTGTAGGGATTAGTATAGTAGGGATTATTAGTCCACGCTCCCATCTGGCTATCACACACAACTTTTTGTTAGCCACATAACTAAATACGTTCTGTCATTGTTATAATTCTTTCCAGTGATGATGAATAAGAAAGAGTCACATAGAACAATGGCAGGTTTATTCACAGGGAACCATATCAACAGCCACGTTGTTGTAGCAGTATCAACAAATATGATTTTGGGTTTTTTCCCCTAAATACATGGATTTTTCCTAATAAGACCAAATTCTGTCTGCTCTGCTTGGAGAGAAATGTAAAAAAGACTATAGAAAAAGGAAGCCTCTGAAATATCAATTTGTGGAGTGCGTTTGTATGCTATTCTAAAGCTTTTAGTATTTCTAAAGGAAGATCAAATTTCTGTTCAAGCAGTTTCTTCCGACAATGAAAATAATTTGCTACAAAAATCAACCCCTTCTGAACTTTCTCTCAGCTCTAGAGTTCTGTGATGACATGACTCAATGCTATTTTCAATTATCTCCCTTTGACAATGAGGCACAGCGTTGTCCTTTATATCAAGGTTTTGACAAGAGCCTTTACGCTTTCATGTGCAGTTGCAATTCACATGTTTTCTTTTGCTCCTAATTTTTAATAGACTCTTCCACTAAGCCCATCTCAAAATGAAATTAATCTAATTTAGATTCAAATGAATCAAAACGGGATTTTAAATCCTTTTTTTCTGAAAAAATAAAACATCAAGAGGAATCTTTGAACACAAAGGAATCCCCAGGGAAGAAGATAATTTTGGCAACAGATTGTGCCATGTTCACAGGACAAGACCTTGGGGATGTGAAGATCAATGCTTCGGTGTCTGCTGACAGAAAATGTGGAAATATCTGATGCAAAAGCCACTATTCTGATCTAGGAATTATCACCTTTTTTACCAAGAAGGCCTCCAAATGAGGTAGACTAGGAGTTTATGTCTCTGATTCCCAGTTCCAGCTGAGTGAGTCATATGCTGAGTCCTCAGCTAAGCTGGGGAACAGTCATCCTGGGGAGAAATTCAAAGTACCTCTGGCTTACATTGTGTTGTTGTTAGTGCCGTCTGCAAATACCTGAAGAGCGTTTACAAAGGTGGTGCAGACCTATTCCCAGTATTGGCAGACCATAAAAAGAAGAGAGACAACAGCCATATGCTGGGACCTTTGGGCATTAGGAAAACCTTCTTTACCAGGAGTTGGTGAAGCACTGGGGAAAGTGCTTTAGTGCATCTCAGACTTGAAGGTTTCTAATACCTGACCTGCTATTTGTAAACAGTCCTGTTCAGAGTGAGAAGATCGACTGGAGACCCCCAATGGTCCTTTTCAACCAAACTTTCCATGATTCTGCATCTGACCAATCATTGACAGAGACATCCTGAGAGAGTTCAACGTACAATAAGGGAGCAAATGTTATGCCTAGGTATTACCAGAAGGTAATGTGGGTTTTAAGTGTTGCAGAAACACCAGAAGGCCAGTCCACGCAGGAGTTTGGCTCTCAAATGGTTAGAGAAAGACCATCTCTAACGAGACACATCAGTGCAAATCATGGAGCAGCAATGTTTCCCAGGAAAATAGTGTTCTGTGATTCAAGCGCTTTCATTGGGCCACAAATGTAGTCGCACGGTGAAACCTGCTGTGACTCTGTGCAAGTAAATTCCTTGTCAATCCCACCCATAAATAACCCATGCGTTTGGGCTGTGGGTGTCAAAGGCTTCTTGGCACTGAGAAGTGGAGCAGCTTGCTCAGGAAACTCCCCGAGGGTTGTGGAGGTGATAGAGAACATGAGCTGGTCTGCCGTTCAGCCTGCCACCTCTGATGGACACAAATACACCCCGCAATGGCAGATCCCAAACACAGACTACTCATTAGGAGGTGGTTTTTTTTGTATTTTTTTCCTTTACTGGAGTAAATTCAAGATATGAGGTAATTATCTTGAGATAACAGTGGGAGGATGATGTGGAGGACTGAAGACTTCCACAGTTACTTCTCCATTGTCTGAAGAGCATGCAGGAAAGGCTTACTCAGCCATCCAAACTGTGCCATGGTCCTAACCTGCTCTTTTCTTGGGCACATGTAGATTGTGGCATGTTATATCACCAGGAACCACTATCAGAAATGGCATCCAGATGCTCTATACTTCAAATATGATGCTGGTGGCATCACATTATGCCATGTGTGGTGATGGTGACACACATGGTAGATGGCAACTGTGGCAGGTACACCTGTCCATGCCAGAACTTTGCAACGTTCCTTTTAGGGGTTGAGACAAGCGCTGTTGTGGGCAGAGATGAGGAATTTCTGAGCACGTTTGATAGACTTCGCAGTAAAAAGAAAAGGTGCTCTGTTATGACATGAGAAACCCTGTAGGACTAGTGTTTTCTCACAAAAAATGTTTGCCAGACAAAACAGGCCTCAGCAGCCTCATGCCTGTGCTCTGTGCATGCACAGCCTGAGCCCTTGTTCCTGTTCTCACCCACTTCCAGCTTTAGGGACTCTCTGTCTTTGTGAGCATTTCCGTTATCCTCATGCTTCACAGCTGGCACCTTAAGATACATATGGACAGCAGACAGAGCATTGCATCACTGGACTCAGCTGACAGCATTTAGTGCCTCCCAGCTTGGCAGAACTCCATCATCACTGTAGGAGTAAAGCTGAAATCCTCTGCTAAAGGATGGGTACCCATGACTTACACAAGGGAATCATCTCCGTTATCCTTTACACGTAAAAATGGCTTGAAACTGCTTGCTTGCTTTTTTATTCTCCTAAGGAGCTCTGCTCTGCAAGGAAACTTAAAATGGTCTGCTATTGCCACACTCTTCAGCAGAAAAATGTGACTTCTGTAATAAAGAATCAGCAATTATGGAAATGGTCTATTTTCAGTGACAAAAAGCTGATAACAACAACAAAAACCATTTTGCCAATAATTATAACATTGAGACTTGCTGTGTTATGATTAAAATGTTTCACATTCCGAAGAAAGGGACCTGTCAGGTGCGTTGCAATTTGGCCATATAAAAAAATAAAAATATTGTTTGTAAAATGTGTACCTGAAAGCATTTAATGACCTCTGGTTATATATTTAAAGTCTATAACATCTAGTGAAGTAGTTGTAGTCCATTCAGAAGCAAAATCATCACAATACATTAAGAGGGAGCAGAAATAATTGAGGTCTGGAGGGGCTGAATGCAAGGAATGATTAAAAGAGATACTTATGCATAATGACTTGAGATGGAACATAATAAGTTTCTTGGAGGGTATATGTAACAAAAAGATGGGATTTGTTTAGCCTTGCACACTGGGGCATAATTAGAAGTAATAGGATTAAATTTATGCATGGAAAAATAATCTGATTATCAGGAATCATTTGTAGCTGTGAGAAAGAAGTTGTATCTGCAAAGGGTTAATTGGTGGTTAAGAGCCCTAGCATCTTTCCTCCCTGCATATTCCTGCCTTGGTGGCTCTAGGGCTGGAGCACTTCTAGCAGGTTACTATAGGCCTTCTATGGTGGACCCCTTTGGGTAGAGCTATTCAGGAGTACTCCCTCTTTGCCAGTGTAGTTTAGTTTAAATTAGTCTCTTTTTTAGGAACATAATTGTTCCAGTGCAAAGAGAGTGCTGTTTTAGTGGGCCTGTTCCCCCACATCCCTTCAGGGACCACAGCTTCATCAGAATGGGACATCCCATGAGTGGAGGTGGACAAAGGAATATCAGATGTCCTTCTGGAAAGCCAGGGTCAGAGTGCCGGTGGAGATTCAGAGTTTGGTGGGAAGGAAAGTACCCAGTCAAATGAATCCGTAACTCAAGGCACATGACATGTTTTTATTAGGAGGTGGATCAAAGCTGTTTCTCCTACTGAAAGACCTTGTGGAAGAGGATAAGACAGTTGAAACTAAATGTAATGGTCTCATTGAAGTGCTGAGTAATTTTTATTCAGCTAAGAATTATGTTCTTACTGAAAGACATGATTATTTCCAAGACTGCAGGCAACGTCCAGATGAAGACATGTCTGAATCTATAACAAGCCTGAAAGACTTCACTTCTAAGCACATATCCAGCCTGACAGCAGAACAATAGCTGACTGTTTGGTGTGTGCCTGCATGCATTAGTGGTGAAAAACACAACAAATTGTCCCATGCAGCCAAAAGAAGAGAAAAGTGGACGTTTTGTGTAAGCAGGAAAAGAACAATGTGTCCCTCAGTTTTGTACCTCAGCTCTGAAGGTTGTATCCATGTTGAGCAGCCAGAGTACATCCTGCAAACTCTCACATGATGGTGAACATCCAAAATGTGAACCTCACTGGACTGCACTTGTTTCTCCTTGCTGTTTGAAGACAGGCAAGGAAGAGGAGAATGGATGGTTTGCTCCAAAACTCTTATCCTGTTATGAGACTGGGATGTCCCTAGGCCACACATCTGAACCCGTGAACCTGGAAGAGCTTCTGCGCCCACCAGTTTGGGATAGGCATGGGAGATTGTCTTTCTGAGGAGCTGGATCCAAACCACTGGAGGCCTCAGGTGACAGATTGACCTGCACTGACTGTCTAGGCACAGTATCCTCTCTCCCCTGGGTCCCTAGTGCATTCACTGTCAGTGGATCTACCTCTCATACGTGGAACCAGCCCCTGATCTCACCAAATCTTTTGTTACATTTACATTACCCCTGCCCTTGTGACTGCATCTAAGTGGCATTCATGCAGCGCCTGCAGCTGTACTCCAGAGTTTGGAGGTTTCATTGCAGCATATACCTCCTCCTAGGCTTTTATAGCCCATTCCAAATCCTCTGCCAGTAGAGTCCCTGCTGTCTGTACTTGAACTGGCTCTCTTGATAATGACTTTCCTTACTAGATGGAGTAAAAAACCACCCAAGGTCATCTGTCTTCCATAATCACATCACTTCCCTGTCCTCCTTCTAATGAGCCAAACAGATTGAGCTCTGAAATTACTCTGTGTAAGTAATTTTCTTGAGCCTTTGAATCACTGTGTTTCCTACAAGCTTTCCCATCTTTCCACAGACTTTTAAAACGTCAGGGCCAGACCTGAGGTGAACAGCAAGACCCTACTCTCACTGGTGGAAGGGGAGATGCACGAGAGCTGTTGTATCACTTGTGTTGCATGAGGAATCTACTAAGTTAATAGTAGTAGCACTAACGATCAACATAATTGGAATTATTGTGCATTTTCAGTTCATGGATTATGGGTCAACATCAAACAAAACAAGAATGTCTAGTGAATAATATTTTTATACTCAGGAGTATGAAGGTACTTAATGCTCAGAGATGGATATGGTTCCAGCAGGCAGCTTTACTCTAAGGAAGAAGCAACAGTAATAGAAAGTCTGAAAAAGGATAAAATTAAGTTCTTCCTGTCAAAGCGATTTCTTGCCTACAGTATACCTAAGAGGCCACTGAGCTACTGCTCCCACAGAAGCCACATTAGAATTTTGTAATCATAAATGATGCCTAAGTAAGAGACAGTTACCTATTCTTGTTATCTTTCAATCTCACATGTTTCTCTATGGCAAGGATGTCCCATATTTTATTGAATCAATATCCCAGAGTGGGGAGTATAGATTTTGCTGGCTTCAAGCAATAAGAGTCTGGAAGCAATCAGAAGAAAACAAACAGGGGGATTTACCTTCTCTTGCAGGGATTCATTTTTAACTCCTAGCAGCACGTTGGATACATTCTGTTGAATGTTATGAGTAATATTTTTTGATCTATTGTTTCATCTTCTCTAAGGCATATTTTATGTCAGAACAATCTTCTTTTGATGTTTTAGAAGTCCTCCTGGAAGATTACTGAGATGAATCACATCTTTGTCTAACTATCCCCTTTTGAGACCACAAAAAAACCCCAAAAAAACCAAAAACCAATCAAACAAACAAAAAAACCCCAACAACCAACAAAACAAACAAACAAACAAAACCCACTAAACAAACAAACAAACCAAACTTTCTTGGGTGAAGCACCATCATGAGGATTTGGGGCTAATATTTAATTCATTGACACATTGGAGAGAAAAATTCCTGTATTTTGCCCAAATATTAGTATTTTCATACATTAGCATATGAAATTACTCTTTCAGTCTCTCTCCGTAATTTGTTTTTAACCTTGGATGGGTGTTAGTGACAGTTTTCTTCCCTCTTCTAACTAGCCTATTTTGTCACCAGTATCACATGTCCGCAAAGCGAGCCCATGCTAGCCAGCTTTCAGGGACAGATCAGTAATGTAAGTTTTCAGTTATATTCTGAGTGCTACCAGTATATTACTGCATGAACAGACAGCTCCACACAAAGAAATTCTGGGGGCTATAGAACCATTCTTCCAGGAATTACACTTCAACAACCATGTCCAGCTCCTGAAGAATATCTTCTGAATTTTCCACAAACCACCCAACACAGCCTCCGATACCAATTGCCTGTGAACTAAACCTACAAAATTAATTCCACTACAGAGCATGTCTTTTCAATACTGAACATTTGCTCGTACATAAAACCAAAACAAACAAAAAACCAACAAGGAAGAATCAATGTAAGAGTGCCATCTGGTGACATCAGCCATAACCTTGTATCATAGACAGCTGTTTCACTGCAGTGCAGAGTGGAAAAATTCAGGGACAAGATACATAACATTAGAGAGGTTTTACAAAACATCCATTTTCTCCGCAAAACTGGTCAACTTAAGTACGTAGCTCAAAATTGGTAGCTGAGGGCTAAGCTCTTCAAAATCCAGACCCAGATGTGCACATACAGGTGCAAAGTGCCTGTGTAATATTCATTGCCATGCATGCAAATTGAGTAATTGTCCTTGCAAATGGCTAATTAGGTACTTTGGACATGGAATTGGGTTAACTGTGCACACAAATTAAGCATGCACATTTGTGGTGGAGTGGTATGAAAAGCTGTCTCTGTGTTTCTTACCCTAATTTATTTAGATATTAACATCTTGTATTTATGCAAATGCCTGTCATGCTTGAATATTTTGAAATGCAATCATGACAATTTGAACATGACCTAATGTCATACTCTGACATAGTAATGGCTCTTCTTGTCCAAAAGAGTTTAATTTCTATTATGGCCCGATTTAATCCAGTTTTCCACTGTGAATCTGCTCTACTTAAGAAAACAGAAGTCCAGGATGTGTTTCAGGGAGAAGTCACTTGGAGTTGTCTATTGTTTGTGAATATTTTCACATTGTGTCCACCTGTAGAGACAGCACGAGACCAAGATGTTGGTCAATTAAAGAGGCTTCCAGTGGGGCTTCAGCTCTGCTTGCTGAGCTTGAACTGTACTCAAACAGATAAGGTTTGAGAGACCGAGTAACCATTCTCCTGCTAACCATAAGGATCAGTCTCACATTTTAAGGGTAAATAAGAAACGCCCTGAAAGAAATCTGGGAAAATTAAACCAGTGAACTAATATTTTTTTCGTGACAGCTTTTGTCCGTTGCATATTTCTACTCTTTAAGAAAGATAGCATACAGTGCGCAGAATTATGCTCCCTGGCATGGTGTTGATGTGGTCCAAACTAATTGCAGGCATGGGTTTGGAAGTAGGAATGGTCCATTCCAAGAGGTTTCCAGCATGCAGCCACCGTGTTCAGGAGGGCAGGAGACTTCACTGTTAGCAAAGGCACAACTCTTCAAAGCCAGCTCAGAGCCTGGCTACATGCTGGGACATCTGCAATGTCCAGGCCATCTGGACCCATGGAAGATGAGATGCTCTGCTGGGAACCCAGCTCAGCTTGTTGCCTTCTTGCTAAAATGCTCTGGGGTATTGGACAGGTCATTCAAAGTATCACAACCCCTACAGTACAGGAGGATTAAAGGTGCCAAAGAAACAGTTTACAGTCCCTAGACAGTCAAGAGGTAAAAGGGGAACCTGAGTTAAACTGCCAAATAATTCTGTGGCAAGCTGAGGAGCAACCTCCCATGAGCCAGGCATCTGATCTGCCATGCTAGAGCTCCACTACGCAAATCGGGGATAATGGATGTCAGCAGTCCCAGTGCAGAAGGCTATACTCACCTGAAAATCTGCCCCTCCAGGAAAGTGTTTCACTCGTTTCAAAAACACAGCCCATGGACAAGGAGGTGGTTTAGCAGTCTTAGTGTGCCTCTTTTGTCCAGCACACTCATCCTTCTGGCTCCAGTAGACAAGTTATGCCTCCTTCATGCTACACTGTACTATCAGGACTGAAAAAGAGTTTGATGGAGAAGCATGATACGAACCATTCTGTCTGTGTCCTGACAGATTTTTAGGCAACTCAGTGACTCTGTTCATTGCAGCAAACTCTGCCCAGTCCCCTCCAACCTCCATGAAATTCATTGCTGCCAGATGCAAATCCTCGCAGGTGGCTGCTCACCCCCTTAATAGTCTGTGCTGAGCTGCAAGCTCCTGCATGGTCCTGCCACCCCCTCCTCTTCTGCCAGGCACACACCAGTCTGAGCAAGACTCTCTCCCAGATCAGCTTTGATCTTCCCAGGCATGGAAACAACCTTCTTACCAGGGATTTCTATCAGACACTGCTTTTTTGACTAAAAAGATCGTAGAGCCAGGGACATTTGAATACTGTCGCTGCAGCAAAGCAGCCTACCCTCACAATTCTGTGTGGATTCACCTGTAACACACCAACTTCAGTTATTCACTGTCGGCATCACTCACCTCCCATTTACTACACATAGTTGTGACAGAGATCTTGGCTGTTAACTCTGGGCATTTTCCTTTGGACTAATTTAGCCTTTCTATCTCTAAGTTTTGTTAATGATGATAAACAACACAGTATATTGGCTGAAATAGATTTCTGTCATTCCAGAAAATTTAGGACATGGGGATCTGCAAAATATGACCTCAATTAAAGTCCATCATTTTCTTCTCCTGGAATTGCTCAGCTGGAATAAATATCATCACCCAGACCAGGGAGACTGGCTGAGCAAGTGGATTGCAGCACACATACCTGGAGTGGAAGAAATGCAGCTAAAAATCCTACCTCTGTGACAGGAACTTTAAAAAATTGAACTAGTGTTCCCAGAGGCCCAGTGAGGACCCAAGAACAGCGCCTAGCTGAAAGTCAACATTTTTTTCTTTCACTTCAAGAAGAAATGTCATGGTTGGCCTGAGAAACGGCACTGACAAAACATCTGATGAAACTGATTATTTTCCAGGAGAAAAAAAGAACAGCCAGTGCCACCTCCACCCCTACCTCCCAAAAAAAGTTCCTATAAGTTGACTATAAATATTTCCACAAGTTCACACCATGATACTTGGGCAATAGTGTGTAAAGACAAAACCTCATTTTTCCTGAGAATAAAGCTTTACATATATATAGAGGGAGGGAACAAACAACTTGGTCACAGGATAAATTGGGGTACAAAGAGGAAGGAAAATGACCTCTCTCACAGGTTTCTGCTGAGGTTGTGCAAAAGGCACCACCAGCATTATGGGTGACAGCAAAGGCACATGCCAGCTAAGCCCAGCAGGTATGGAGGTATGCAATGAACAGCAAGGATTTCATTGGAGAAAAAATTAACCAATCTGTGGCAGGGATTCGGTGCTTAATTTGGAATATTACCATTGTGCAAGGCAGGTTGTGCAGGGCGTGGGAGGGAGTGGATGCCCCTGTGTGCAGAGAGCATGGAGGTGAGGGTTGAGTGCGCATTCAAACGCAGGTCGGAAATGAGTGGGTTCAGAAAATCAGTTGCCATGGGGGTCTCTGGCAGGAAAAAGTTTTGAAAGTGCTGAGATGAGAGTAGGAAACCCCTCTGGAGCAAGAAGGAGGTCAGCAGGGAAAAATGTCACAGGCTATTAGCCTCCGCAGAGCAAAGAGAGAAAAGAGTCATTGGCATTTGTATTACAGGAAAGGGTCAATAGGAACAAGCTGAAAATGCAGTGTCTCCACTGCGTCCCTGATTTTCAATCACCAGTAGAGTTATGAAATTTTAGTTCCTACATTCTCCTTGTGAAGGTTTCGGTCTCTTCTGAAGACCAGGACAGAGAGGTCAAGAATGAAGTAGTCATTTTGTGAAAAAATGTTCTCTTGGTAATAACTGTTTTTACCTAGACTTTATAGATTGTGTGACTTCATTCTGGTGGGGACTGGTTGAACTCTGTCTAAGAGCTTATGGGAGAGCATCTGGTATGCAAGATAACACATATCACTTTTGGCATTAGCATATGTAGGATTCTTGGGTTTTGATCTGCTTTTCAGGCATGGGTCATAGTAATTGTGGCAAGATACTGACAGATTTCATGGATCTTTACATTTATTGCATTAACAAACTTGGTGCCACTTGCTATTTCTTGGTCCACAGGAAGTTTTTTCCCAGTCAGATGGGAGGTTTTATCTGATACCTAGGGCAAAAGAGTCTGGGAAAAATAATTTTGTGGCATAATCTTCTCTTGGTATAGGCTGTAACTGTTCCCAGCATAAACATTTCTTTTCATGGACTCCAGCACAGGACTGTGTCAGTGAGAGATGTGCAGTTGGAGGAGTGGGAGCTTCCTTTTTTATTGTAATAAGCTTCTCTGAAGTGTCTCAGTAACTTGTACATAAACGTGATGTATTTCCTGTAAGACTGTCTTATGCACTGAAAATCATCTCCAGTTTGGTGAGGTCTTGCTAATTCTTCTCTGAGCAGATGTCGTGATGTTTGAAGGCCTGGCTGTACATCACCACTCTGGGTACTTTCTGCAGAATTGTGGGGTTTATGAAGCATGTAAATGGGCTTTTTGTAGGAAATACGTTGCAAGATACCATTTTCATTCATCACTATAGTATAAGGATCTGTAGAAAAGCATTCCCTGGGAGGGTAGTAGCTGTTGGATCTGTCCTGGAAGAGTGAGAAACCAGGTCTTTGGAGCAGGGAATGTATGGACTTTCACATATGGACTGTAAGCACAACATACACCTGGTGAGGTGAGGTATCATGATGAATGCTAATGAAAAGTACACTGAAAATTCAGTGTTAATTCTCTCAGTGCTTGGTCTTACAGCTGGTGCATGACTACACAAATTAACATGGTCCAAGTTGGGAAAAAAAAGGCAAAAAATAACCCAAATTTTGGTCATGTATTTCACAACATAGAAAATGTTATTTTGCCTCCTGTGTGTCAGGGACTATTCCTGAGGATCTTCCACTCCTCTTTCCTCTGATACCTATCCATCTGACTGTGTCTACTGATATTTACAGAAGATACAGCTACAGATATCCTCTTGCATCAGAATCCCAAAGGGATTATTGAAAAATCAGAGCTCATAGTTCATTCATATTAGTGGAAAGCTCACACTGGCATCTATGGCTAAGAAATAGTCAAACTGGAACACACTGCTGCCATAATTTTTATTTGCAAAACACCACAGTCATCTACTGATCTCAGAATCACTTATGGGCTTTTCACTCTTTAAATTAATACGTGAAGTGTATTCTTTCCTGCCAGCAAACCTGGACCAAAAGTCAGAGCATGATAAAAGAAAGGAGAAATTTAAAACTTACAAATCTTTTGCTATGGATGTTACACACAAAACCCTGTTGTAGGCAAACTGGAACACACAACACATATGGAGCTAAGAATACACTGCTGGTATAATTACTGTTTTGACAGCCTAATAGTCCAAATTATCTAATGATTACAGAATAGCCTGGTTAATAATATGGTCAAAATCATTGTATATAAACTTAACGTTATGTGCCCCTTTTATATGGTGGTGTGTTCACCCTCAGTGCATCCCTATGGGTTGGCAGCCTCAGCCTTCCCTGAGCCCAGTGGAGGGCCTGTGACACAGCAGCAGTCCCCCAAGACCTTTGCTGGGATGAGTCTGATATTCATGGTGGAGTTTCTTTCTCTTCCATGATGTGTTATTTTAATACGCTTCTCATCACACTCTGCTTCCTCATCATTGAATCACAGCTAAAATTTGAATGCCGCAAAACAGCTCCACTTAACATAAAGGATTCCAGTCCCATATGCACTGCCTACCTGATTTTTTAATGTCTTTTTTATATAACATATTGCTGGAAGTATTATCATTATGACATGATCAATATGGCATTCCCATGAGTTATGCAACAGTCACTTTGGCCCCTAGACAGCTGTTACCACAGCTACAACTAAAACCTGCCCAGGTTACAGCAATCCCTGGGATCTCTTTGGTAGCTAAGTCCTCCACTGTATCCAGAGAAGCATGGCCCACTGGTCGGGGAGTGGATTCTCCCTCTCTACTCTGCTCTCATGAGACCCTACCTGGAGTACTGTGTCCAGATCTAGGGACCCTCAACATCAGAAGGATATAGACCAGTTGGAGCGAGTCCAGAAGGGGTCACGAAGATGATCAGAGGACTGGAGCCCCTCTCCTATGATGAAAGGCTGAGAGTTAGGATTGTTCACACTGGAAAAGAGAAGGCTCCAGGGAGACTTTATTGAAGCCTTCCAGTACCTGAAGGGGGCTACAGGGAAGCTGGGTGGGGGACT
Source organism: Eurypyga helias (assembly GCF_000690775.1). Lineage (NCBI taxonomy): Eukaryota > Metazoa > Chordata > Aves > Eurypygiformes > Eurypygidae > Eurypyga > Eurypyga helias. The sequence goes on from NW_010253576.1 coordinate 14,081, forward strand.
TTTTACAAGGGCCTGTAGTGACAGGACAAGGGGTAACGGGTTTAAATTGTAAGTGGGGAGGTTTAGATTGGGTATCAGGAAGAAGTTCTTACTGGTGAGGGTGGGGAAGCACTGGAACAGGTTGCCCAGAGAAGCTGTGGATACCCCATCCCTGGAAGTGCCCAAGGCCAGGCTGGATGATGCTTGGAGCAACCTGGTCTAGTGGAAGGTGTCCCTGCCCATGGCAGGGGGTTTGGAACTGTATGGTCTTTAAGGTCCCTTCCAACTCTAACCATTCTATGATTCTATGGCTTCAGAAAGGACACAAGAATAGACCCAGAACTAACATCTGGGGAAAATCCACCCTCAGCAAAGCAAATGACACCTAAGAAGGTCATTAGAAATTTGCAGATGCATTTTCAGCTGTACAACTCATCAGGTGGATCATGACTTTTTCCTAAAATCTGGAAGTACTGCTCTGTAAAGTTGCTTTTGCCTAGTCCAGTAGGTTTCTTTGACACACCCTATGGCTTATAACAATTTTGTGTCTTCTTTTTGTATGAAACCTGACAATCTTTTAAAAACATATGAATGAACAATATATAGGGTTTAAGGCTGCATTTCTTGAAAGCATTATGGTCTGCATCATCTCAGGCACCTCGGCCATCAAATGGCAAGATAAAAACTCATTTGAGATTAAAAAGTATAGTCATGGTTTCATACCAGCTACAGTGTAAACAAGCAGCCCAGAGGCTGGGTAGGGGTTGTGCCTACTTGCAGCTGGCCAAACAAAGTGCGTTCTCTGTAATATGCTGGTACTTATATGTTTGATGTTGACAATGAATCAATTTTGTATAATAACTTTTCTGAACAAGCCCTTGATGGAGATATGAAGATCGGAGATACCTTGATGGAGATCTGAGTTGGCAGCTCCTTTCACCTCAGCAGAATCACTGTCAGGGTCCTGAGTGCACCTAATATTGAATAGAATGTTTCAGACAAAACAGTCAAATTTAAAAAATTAAATTTGTATTTTTACAAACCTGTATTTGTATTATTAAACTTCTTTGTAAAGCTCCCAGCCAAGGTCACGTGGGCCAGTAATAATCACTGGCCAGGGCTCAGCTCAAAGCAGCAGGTCCTTGAGCAGGTGCTGCTGTCGAGCTGTTGGGCGAGGATGATTTCTTGCCCTGTCACTAAAGGACATGTCAGGAAGGGGCCCTGAAGCATATGAAAAGTGCACGGTGAGCCAGAGCCCTTGGGGCAAGGGCACTGAGGGGTCTTGGGTTGGAGCCAGTGGTCCGGGGGCGTTATGAAAGCAGCCTTCAACTCAACAATGCGCATGACCGAGAAAGTCTGGTCTTGAGAAAAAGAGGGGGAGGATTGGTGTGACTACGCATGCAAACCTGTTTACTCTGCATCATTATATCCGATACCATCAGCACGCCACACAAGTTTGGGGTGTGTTGCCCCTCCCCACCTGGTCATTAATAAAGAATGCCTGCTGCTTAACACTGCCTTCGTGGTATTTGCTTCTTGGAGATCATCAATTCTTGGGCTCAGTTGTGTCCTGATTGAATAGCTGCAAGCTATAAAATAAACAGATCTCCATCCAGCCTGCTGAAAACTTATATTTTAGCCTATGCTTTCACAACAGTCCAGGACCATTGTTTTTCTCATAAAAAGGTACAGATTTAATGGATAGTGAGGGTGCCTCTGTCTCCACTTCTGGGATGCAAGAAACAATTGGGAATATGTGACTTCTCAGGGCCCTTTAAGAGCTGGGAAATGAGACACATTGCTCTGCAGGGAAGCAGTATGCTGGGAAGTCCCAGGTGAAGGATTTAAATAGGGGTCCAGGTTAGCAGGAGGGATTGAAATGGGTAGATAGTGAGGGAAGAAGGCAAGAGCCAAATTGGGCTATTCAGGATGGGGAAAAGGGTAGAAACTTTTTGGTTCTGTATAAAAGGCGTTGAAGGATTTGCATGATCAGAGTAGGAGTGGTGATCTTGTTTAAAGTGTGCATATGGATCTATATATATGTGTATACGAGGGGGAGGTGTTTGAGCACTGAAAATAAAGCCAGACTAACAGATCGGTCAGGATGTCAGGGTCAGTTTATTTGCCTGGTGTAGCTGATAAAAGAGCAGCAGCAAGCTGCCCTGCTGTTCTGGTGAATGGGGCAGATTTAATGCCTGGAGTCTTGGGCTGTCCAATTCATAGCTCACTGAGACAAAGGCAGGCAGACAATGTCTCCTGGTGAGGAGATGGCTCAGATATAGCAGAACTCCACTGCAGTTTCTGCTCTTGGAAACTCGCATAGCTAGAAATACAACTTACTAAAAATGTTACATGCTGCAGTAAGTGATGGGGTGGTGCGGGAAGCATAGAATCTGTCCCACGGAGCAATGCATCATTGGGAAACAGGCATCCTGCCTTGCTGAAGGGAATAGATTTATCGAAGAAATATTTCAGGGTCTCTTAATATGTTTCATGAATCACAGAAAAGGGGAATTTATATCTTTGGGGGGTCGTGGCAGTTTAACACAGTTTTGGTTGAGGTTCTAATGGCTTATTGCTGGAATGTAACTATTTTAACATAAAATTTAAAGGTATTGGCCAGATGAATCAGCTGAATTTAGAATTACTCTAGAAAATTGATCTGAAGCTAAAACCTGCTCCTGTGTGCCCTGGTATGAATGTGGAGTTGCTCCACCAAATGTGTTGGGGTAAGGTACTTGTACAGGATGCAACTGTAGCTCTGCAGCTCCTCTCCGGTGTACACAAGGCTGCAGCCTGGTGAATTAGCCACACCTTTGTCCCCTTCTCCTGACCTCCCAGGTTGTACAACATCTACTCCACCACCTTTCCTATACTTTGCAAAGTTTCCCCATTACATGGAAATAGCTTTTGTGCCCTACAAGAAAAGCCTAAGGCCATGCAAACTTCAAATGAAGGATCTATGGGACATCACAGTAGCCTTTCCTTAAAGAGCCTTTTCTTACAAGAACTATTGGTTCCCTAGGCTAAGCATGTTTTTTCTTTCCACAGAAAGGGACATTATTTTCTGGTAAAAGGAGTTCTTTCTGATGTGCAGATCTGCACTGTAGAGAGAGACAGATATATGCCTATGTGCAAATTTTACTGCAGGTACACAGTTGGTCTTTACATGCCTTTGCTTACGAAGCTACTCACACAGGAGATACTAAGTGTAGGAATTAGTATTGCAACACCAGTGTAGGCACCTGTTCCTCTGAGACAGAGGGCTCCAGACATCCTTCTCCATCCAGGCCCAGCTTCCCCTGCCTTGTAAGCAATTTCCAACTCCAAAAATCAGGGCAGTATGACCCTCTTTCTTGGTATTATGCAACTTTTTTCCTACAGCGGCTCTTATCAACCTGTTTCATGCCTTTCTCCCTTGATTTCCACACTGAGATCATCCTGAACACCACCAAAACGATCAACATTTATTCTGGGAGTTACTGCATTCAGTAATGAGATCCTTATTGATTTCCTTAATTTAGTAGGTGTACTACAGCCCTGGCATTATTTTTTATTACTTATGAGTTGGCCATGTCTCAGGTGTTGCTGCATGTTTATCAGAGTACTCCAGAGTGAGCCCAGTTCCACCAGCTGCTGCTAAAAGTTGTAGTACGAAATAAATACCAGACTCCTAAGTGATGATAGAGAGAAACAGTCATATTCTAGGGCATGATTAGATCTCCAGAACAAGTCAGTCAGATGAATGGCTCCAGTAGTGCCTCTTTCTCTAACTCCTTATAGGGGCCTAAATGATGAGCTCAGATGAAGACTTCTATATCGTAGACATCTGAAGTGAAGTTATTCCTACTCAATGTCTGCCTTTGATTTTCAGAAACTGACTTGAGCAACAGCATTCAGGGAGATGCTGTCTGGATGCCTGATGCTGAAGAAGGCTGGTGCAGAGCCCCAGCATGGGTCATTCCTAGTCAGGAAATTGCTTACAGCTTGGGGCTGGGTGGAGAAATGGGGTGGCTGGCAAGAGGAGACTGTGCTATGGAGAAAGCATCGTGGACCAGTGCTGCATCCAGATGCAAAAATGAGGAAAATAAACCTGGCAGAACTCAGGAATCTGTTGGCTATGACTGATGAGCACTTCCCTTAGCTTCACTAACAGAGGATTCTTTTCCCTGACTTGGTTTTGGTTGGTTTGAGTTTTTTAATAAAATATCGCTCTTTTTCTGTCTCTGGGTTGAGATAACCTAATCAAATTCTCAAGTGGAGCACAGAGGGAATTGTTGAGGGTTCAGTGTATGGGAAAATGAAACCCTGTATCCCTGATGGAGCAGCACAGTATGGCTGACAGCTAACAAGAAATTAATATGGAATGCTTTTACTGCTTATTTGCTTGCTTGTCATCCATAATATTACTGTAGTTTCCTGTTGGTTTAATTCTTCATATTCTTCCAGCTCATTATATAATTTATGTGATATTTCGTCTTTGCTTTCCACAGACCCAAGTCCTGGATTTGTGTTTGCAGCTTCTATCAAGGTAGAAAGAGAAAGTAGGGAGAGGGAAGCCCCCTAGACAGTGTGTTTTGGGATTTGCTTGTTGTGGGAAAAAAAAACCTTAAAATGTGGCCATATATATCTTGAAAGTACAGAAAAGAACAGGCAAGGAAAATAAAACTTAAAAGTCTTATTAAAAAATATACATCTTGAAATGAGTCTGGGATTCTTCTCTCTGATTTCTAGATGCTGGCAAGACTAAAGCAGTCTCTTAGGGGAAAAATACCATCTCCTTTTATCTCTGCCAAGTGCTGTTATCAATAAATACAGGAAATATGAGCAGGAACTGTAGTGGATGCTGTAATCGAGCATGTGCCAAGTGTCCCAGGAAAGCCTTTTGTTAGGACCTTGCTAGGAAAATGGTCAGGGAAAGTCTGTGAAAGGCAATCCCATGATAGCAGAATTACCACTGACTCACACCTGACATATTACAGCTTAAAAATACTCACCTGCAGCAACATAAAGCCACAACAGCACTTCACACAGAGCCCAGGCAGTTAGGAAGAGCCAGCAGCAAGCTCAGTTATGTGTTGCAGCTCACACAGTCTGGCACAAGGACACCAATGGGTGCACGCCGCTCCTGCTCTCCTCTCTAAGCTCCTGGTTTTCCATGGCACCGGAGCCAGCCAGCTGAAGCTAAACGTTTGCAGAGATAATAAGAAGGAAGAAAATGTATTTATTTTTCGTACTCTTGTGAAGTAATGCAGCTTTTTCCCCAGTCAGCAGCAGGATGTGATGCACTTGGATGTGAGACTGTATTTCTAGGTGAGCACTTAAAAGGAGGATATATGTGCCCAAATGAGGTAAAACCAGTTGGAGTTATTAAATTAAGAACAGGGACAGTTAGAAGATGTATATAAGCCAAGAAAGCTGCATTCACAATTTTAACACAAAATACCCCCTTGTTTTGAGTAATAACAAAATGTCATGTATGCACAGGTATTAGAGAAAAATGTGTGGGAGCAAGAGTTTAGTGCACAGAGAATTGGCAGGTGCTTCTGTGCAGGGCTGGGAGAGACGATGTGGATGGGGTGGAGAGATTGTGTGTACTGGAGGTGTGTTCCAGGAACCAGGTAATGCATCTGCAACGAAAAACACATTTGTAATCACAAAGTCCCTCTCAACTCTTGGATATGCTTCCCCTGAACAAGCAGCAGGTTCACCCTGTCTGTCTGCTTGGTTGTTCTTCAAGTCCTGGATAAAACCACAATTTTTTCCTTGATCAGTGAAACATTGTCACCTAATACTGAACTTTTTCCTTTCCACTGAGTTTAGTAAAGCCTGAAATGAGTAGCACGTAGCAAAGGCTAAACCTCTCCAGATGCAGTGAATTCCCCCACACCAATAGGTGCTGTCGGAGCACAGACCTCCCTGACCTTGGAAACAGCACACACAACTTACTCACACAGCCGTGGTATGGGGAAAGGACACCCATTTCATTAAACACAGTCAATCTTCCTGCGCCCTTTCCTTTCAACTACCTCAGCACTTCTGAAATACATCGATCAGCACTGCTGAGCTCCGGGTAAAGGTCAAGTTATGGGGCTGGTCTGCTTTGATCTGCAGGCTTTCTCAGAGTAGAAAGAAGTACCTGCAGCAGAGAGGGTGGTACATACCCCCACGTTCAGGACCTCTCACCCTAAATTGTGTTTGTATGTCCCTGCCCTGACAAACCCAGGCTGCTTTTCATTGCCCCAGGCGATGCAGATTCCAGGCCTTTTCCCGTGCAGGATGCTCCCAGTCTCACAAAACTGAACACCAAAATCTTCCCCTAGCATCTACCTTTATCTTTACTTACTTAGGATCAGACTGTTCCTATTTAGTCCCCTGACTCCCTTATATTTACTGCTCTTCCTATTGGAGCAGGGCTATTCCAAGCCTTTTTCCTTTATGCATATTCATATCCACTTAATGAACATTGGCAAAAATGGGCATTTCAGCCCCAACATCATGGGGATAAAGCTGTTGTCTGTGAGGCCACCAGTTGTCTGCTAAGAGTATTTTGAGTCACAAACCACATTGTAAAAAGTAACTTTTTTTTCCCTGGTTTGGGAGAATAACCCACTGGCTTGGCCCTCACCTGGGAATTCATTTCCTTGCTTTGACACAAAATATCTGTGTCCTTTTGGTCAAACCTTTGTGCCCTAAGCCCCTGGTTTAGCACTTCACTTCTATTGTACAATCCAGATAGGAAGCATTGACATGGAGGAAGGAACTAGAAATAATCAGCTAATTACCTGCCTATCATGCAAAAAGGGGCATCCTGGTAGCAATAATGTATTACAAGGAATAGAAGTGAAACCAGACAAGCGCAAAGACTCTAGGGATATCAACCCTGTGAGGACTGCAATTTAGCCAGCGTGGCCCAGAGGCAATGACAGTGTCAACTAGTGGTGCCCTGCCAAAACACATCCCCCTTTTCACCATTTCAGACTACTTCTTTTCAGAGGACTGTGATCAATAACTGAATAAAGGGGTTCCCTTTCTCCTAAAAGCCTTGCAAATTATCATTCCTGTGGGTGTTTAACCCCAAAGCTTTACCAAAGATCACATCTATGTGAAATTGCCCATCAGAGGAGCTGCCTGCATAACCCCACTCCTGGTGCCCTCTCAATGCAGCAGTAGTTCTGTTTCTTCTCCCCTTGGAAGAAGGATCCATAGGAAGGTGAAATTCCCTGAAGACCCAGAATTCAGCCTCCCTCACTCTTAGCATATAACTGTGCACAGACAACAGGTCACCCCCTCCTCAGGGGCCACAAACACTTTGTCTCTAGCACTGCTTTTCACGTTGGTGTTGTGCTTTCTCCCTGAAAACTATGTGTGTGCGAGTGATTTTTTTTTTTCCCACCCCACTCTGTACAGTCAAAGCTGGTCAGGAATAAAAGCCCTTGTATATGGAAACATCACACTATAGTCTAAGGGGATCCTCTGGGATAAAAGGTAGTAGAGAAATGTAAATGTATTCTTTGGATGAGCCCTCTGGATTAGCATGTGAATTTTCAATTGCATTTCCCTGGCAAAGCTCTGGGCTGCAAGGCGCTCTGATTACACTAATACACATGTAATCCCTGCCAACAGGCTCTGGTTCAAGGGTGGGAGATCCCACTTGGGCCAGGCTGCTCCCAGCTCCTGCTCACCTGCCCCTGCACAGCGACCTTTGAGCAGCCACGCTGTGCGGGCAGGGCAGGTGAGTTGCAAGGGGAGCCCATCAACTTTTGCATGCTGCCCTCTGACTGTTTCAGGGCAAAAAAGGGCAGTTTTTCTGTTTGTTCATGAATGTAATACAAGCTCAAGTTTCAGCAAATAAACAAAGCTGGTTATTATGTAATCTGCTTTTCTCAGCATCTGCATTTCAGGATGCAAATCTCAGGAGGGCTTTGATTACAGAAACTGGGGCACTCACAACCTTGATGACAATTTCAGACATGATCTGAATACAATGCGCACCAGGGTGAGCAGATACTGGATCCCAGGGGAACTCCTTGACAGTCTCTCTGGGCTTTCAAGCTCCTAGGGTTATTTCTGGGTACAACACCTGCTGGAAATGGCTGCTTGAGTGATGTTATACTCCCATATTTAAATGAATGGAAGAGTCTAAACCAAAGCTCCAGTTCCACCTCCACAGAAGGTGCTCAGAGCAACTACCCTGTTTGAGCTTCCAGCCTCAGTGAGATTAACACAGGGAACACATATATAAAAATGAACTTGTAGGTCTGGTCATAAAATGCAAATATACAGCTATCCCATCCTCTGTTTGACTCAACCACAGTGGAGTTTTCTTGGGCAAGCTTTCAAGAAAGTCCTTCTGAGGACAGAGCCCTGTCTTGTGCTATTTTGTGTTTTCTCTGCTCCAGAGGTTGGCGTCAGCTTGCAAATAATTTTACTTACTTTTCACCAGCACCATTTCCACTTTCCCTTATAACTGTATAATTAACATAACTAATCCATCACTTTTATATCCACCATCCATCATTGTTTAAATTGAGCACAGCCTTACGCGTAAGCATTGCACAAATTAGCAATCACTGATCAAGGGGAAATGTATGTCCAACTTGAGAAGTGACTACAGGCAAACCCAGATTACATGGAATAGCCATGGGGCTGTTTCACACAGTTCATTATCCATGGACATAAGAGTACCTGATTTCTTAAATAGGTGAGCTGAGTTGTCCCCTGGAAATATCTATCTCCATTTGAGAGATAAATCCAATTTCTACATGCTAAAATGAATCTGTGTACAGGTCACTTAAATGACCTTAAATCTGCTCTGTTGTGATATCAAGCCATGCATCTAGGGCTATGATTAACCCATTTCAGTGCCTGTGGTACCAAAGAAAAGGAAATAAACTAATTTATTTAGTTTATTTAGCAGTCACAAACACCTTTGATCTTTTCTTCTTACTCTGGTTATTCCCATTGTGCTCCAAAAAGAGACGTGAGACTGCCAATGCAACTTCACCCAACAAACTTCACTGATTAGCAGTCGCCCCACTAATAATGACTTCACTGAACTGTTTTCTTATTCTGAACATCTTTCCAAACCACAAGAGTGTGTTTTGCCAACTGTCCGTGCAAAGGGCATGTGTTTCCGCAGCTCCGGCTTTCCTTCCTGGAGGAACCGAAGCCCGTCGACAGCACAATAATGGATCACTGCAAGCCTCTCTGATCCACAGGAGCTTATAGACCCAGGTACTGCCTCTTTTTGCAGCCTTCATTCTTCTCTTTCATGATGCCTTTGTTCTGTTCTTGTACCTCCTGGAGTCCTTTCCCATGTTCTGTCATTCCAGCTGACACCAGCTTGAAGTTTCACTGCTGCTTTGCCACCACATCTCTTTCCCTTGCCCACTTTGGCTCCCAGCATCTCCTTGTCAGCCGTGCATTTGCAGCACAAAATACCCTAGCTAGCTCTGTTGGAAAGACTGTCAAGGGCTCTTGATTTCAGTTCTGCTTCTGGGAGACCACGAGCTGTCTTCCTATCAGGGAGCTACACATTTCTCCTGCAGAGTTCGTTATCCCCCTCTCAGTGAATCAGGGATCTCTTTTATATTCATGCCCTAATTTATTTCGCAAGAGCTTTCCTGTGTAGCAAATGCTGTTTCCCACACACCACACATATGACATCTTTGTTCCTCTCACCCACCATTAGAAATACGTAAAACCAAGCAGAAAAAGGATGTTTGTTTGGTTGTTTATTTACACATTCCGCTCGGTATTCATGACTTCTGGGGTAAGTTGTCTTCTTCATAACCACCTGAGTGCAAGGAGGCTGTTGTGGGCTTTAGGGCCCACGGTATTTGTTGGCATCTTCTGTTTTCCTTTAATGAGGCCCTCCAAGAGTGGAGGCTGCAACCAGGCTGTGTTCATTCCTCTTCCCGAGCTACAGGAGTGATGGCTGTGGGGAAAGCCCCAGCGCACACTGGGGTTGCTCCCCCTTCCCAGGACCCTACCCTGGTCTAGAATGTGGATGGGGATGGAGGTGGCTGATGAGGAGTATCCCTTGGAAGGAGGGAAAAGGTTGAGTGGTGGGAGGGAGAGGGATGCCTTGTTCGGAGGAAGGAGAGACTGGAAATACCAACACCTTCTCCTCCGAGGGACTGGTGGGTCTAGGAGCTGCCCTGTCCAGAGAGGCTTGCTAAAAATTTTTAGTACAGTCATACAAAAAGGAGAAAAGGAAGATCCCAAGGAGCTGGAGAAGGGAGGGGTGAGGAAGCTAGCCCATGAGTACTAATGAGCTTTACCAGAGGGAGGGATGAAGCACCCAACAAGAAATGGGAGGACCAGACAGGAAAAGAAAGGAAGAAGAGGTTCATGGTTCACACATGATCCAAGTCCACTGGGCATAAGGCTGACCTGGGGCCAGGGGCAGCAGAGACCACAAATGAAGGGTGAAATACTGCTCCAGGAGGAGATGGTAGAAGACCCTTGAGATGTTCCTGAGAGCTGTGCTACAGTGCACTAGGGATGAACACAGTTGCTTTCTCTCACACCATCATTTCCACAGACAGTAGCCTTGGCCCCACAAAGGGGCTCTGTGAAGGCAGCAGCCTCCTCTCCAGTGTGTCTTGTAGCTAATCAGAAGCTCTGCTTGGAGCTCAGAGGAGCAGTGCGCTGTAGCTCACAGCTTGTATTCCGAAGGGAAGCAAAGGAGTATAGGATACAAGGAGTTGTCTCCCCTCTGCTCAAGCTACATGGAGAACTTGCCTGTGTCCCAGGTAGGTGAGACCAATGTACATAAAGTGTAATGAAAAAAAAAAAATGTTGATTAAATTAAAAGTCAGAAATTCAGAATAAACAAATGTGACTATTTTCTAACATTAATTTTACAAAACAAGAACCCTGGACATACCTAAGCTTGAGTACAAAAGCCTGCATGAGAAAACCTATTGAAGAGCAGAATCCTTTGATGGCCTATTGCTATCTCATTTGAATCACCAACCCAAGGCTCTGGGATCTCAATCAATCACCAACCTATCTGACTGGAGTAGCTCCTCTTTCAGAGGCGATGATGGTGGTGGAGGTGCCTCTGGTTGTCCCATCTCCAAGCTAAAGATAACTGAAAATTCCTCCAGTGCTCCTGTGGCTCTGAGAGTATTATGAAGTGACCAGGAGGGGCCACCTAATTAAAAGTGCAGGGATTGTGAGCAGCGTTATACTCTCGTTGCTTTGCTATTTTCTCTTTGTTGTTCTGGCATGCTGCCATGCTTCTTTATTTAAAATTGAAGTGTTTGTGAAAAGTTGGTCTTTTTCAATGTCTACGGAGTCCTTAACATGTTTTCATGTGCTCTGAAGTGAATAACCACAATAATGAAAACGGCTCCCTGTTACAAAGCATGTGAGTAACAAAAGCTTCATGCTGCTTGAATAAATCTTTAGGAAGCTGTAATATAGACCTATGATATGCATGGATTTGATTATTACAAAATGCCACCGCACTGTGATGCATAAGAAGTATGTGCATGGAAGGCTGATCAGAGAGGAACGTCCATCTCCATGCTCACTCGCAGAAAGAGAAGCAGAGACTGGTAGCTGACTGCCATCTCTACGACAAGGACCACGCGAAGATCATGACTGGGTGAGAAGGTTGCACAGAAGATCCTGGTAGCCCTAGCCTGTATTCTGGGCTGTATCAGGAGAAGTGTGGCCAGCAGGTCAAGGGAGGGGATTGTCCCGCTCTGCTCTGCTCTTGTGAGACCCCACCTGCAGTTCTGCATCCAGCTCGGGGTCCTCAACATAAGAAGGATATAGATTGGTTGGAGCGAGTCCAGAGGAGGCCATGAAGATGATCAGAGGGCTGGAGCACCTCTGCTATGATGAAAGGTTGAGAGAATTGGGCTTGTTCAGCCTGGAGAAGAGAAGGCTCCACGGAGACCTTATAGCAACTTCCACTGCCTGGGGGGATTACAAGAAAGCTAGAGGAAGACTTTTTATAAGGACATGTAGTGACAGGACAAAGGGTAATGGGTTTAAACTGTAAGAGGGGAGATTTAGATTGGATATTAGGAAGAAATTTTTCAGAGTGAGGGTGCTGAAGCACTGGGACAGGTTGCCCAGAGAAGCTGTGGATGACCCATCCCTGGAAGCGTTCAGTGCCAGGCTGGATGGGGCTTTGAGAAACCTGGTCTAGTGGAAAGTGTCCCTGCCCATGGCGGGCTTGGAACTAGATCATCTTTAAAGTCCCCTCCACTCTAAACCATTCTATGGTTCTATGACCACTACATTCATGGACTTGTGTGAGACTGTGTGTCTGATCCAGTTTCCTGATGCTCAGTTTAAAGTCCATGGAAGAAAACAGGCTCCTCCAGGTGGGTATTTGTGTGAGCTGGCTGAGAATGGGATAAATCACAATCTGATTTTGTGTATGGGAAACTAAATCAGTTTTTTTGGACAGAGCTATCTAACTTCAGTGCCCAAATGGGGGCAAAAACATTCCCCCACTTGAGCCCATGCAGACATTGCAAAGCCATTAAGCTTTTGGTCACCCTCACAAAGCCCACTGGCGAGTTCTTTTTTATCACCAGCCTTTTTAGTCCTTGACCAATGGGACTGATAAGAGGTTGTTTCTCACATTAGACGTGCTTCTGTGCCTGGCTGGATGTGTCGCTATTCACACTACTCTGGTAGTATCAGAATCGGCTGCTCTGAATCAGGAGAGCAGAAACGTCACTGCCGGTTCCAAGGGGACCTGACTTATCTGCCAATGCTTAATGTATTCCCATGTGTCCATTGATATAACTACTTATATAGGTAACTATACATATAAATGTCACTACATTTATACAGTTAACTAAATATAACTATTTATATACTGTAATAGTGATCTCCACATCTTCCACTTTTCTCCATCATGTATACCCAATGCATATGGGAATAGACAACATACTATTCTAGGAGCAAAACTGTTTAATGTTTCTTATAAAATAGAGCAAGATGTGATTGTCTCACTTACTCTAGGATAAAGGAAAATACCACCAAAAGAGTCTAAAACATGAACATTTTGGTTAAAAATGTGGATCTATGTGTGCATGAGCTTGTGTGTCTTGCTATATTGAACCAGACAGAAGACAGCAACTGGTGTCATCTTCAGCCCAGCTGAAGACACTCAGCTTGCAGCACAGAGTCAGGGAATGACACCAAGTCCACAGCTGCACAGGTTGCCTGACACATGGGCAGAGACAGCCCAATTGCTCAGCCTGTCTTATTCCTTGGGGCTGCTCCCAGCATTCAGCGGAAAGTCACCTAGAACCTGGAGACTAGGTACAGTCCTGCAGTTTTCTTCCCAGATGACAGCATTCCACACTGAAACAACCTTAAAATAAATGCCGCAGATGAAGAAGAGTGATTAATGGAGATCTCCCTAAGGAGAGAGGTCTACCCAGAGCTGGGCTGCTAATTGAACTGGACTGTTTTCAGAAATAATACACAGATTCAATATTTGAAATATGGAGTCAGTTCATATACTTAGCAAGAATCAGCACATGAAATGTGGGCGCCAGAGTCTAGTGAGACCACCTAGAAAGGACCCCCAACATGCTGTACAGACTCTGAGCACAAATGCTCGATCTGCAGAGAGAAGACTGTGCTGAAGCATGTTTATAATAGAAACAAGAAAATAGTGTGATAAGGAGAAGCTGAGAAGGGATAAAATTGAGAAAGCAAAAGTAAGGCTGCTGCTATTTTGTCAAGGAACAAAAACTAGAGGAAGTGAGAAAACTCAGTGAGGAATAATAGCAATGCCACTAGACAAGCTAATAAATATGTCTGATGAACAATGTAGCTCCAGCCAGGAGGAGACAGGAGACGGATATTTTCAATTGAAAATAAAAAAGCAGAAATAGGGGAATAAATAGTTAGATTGGAGCGCAAAACTCTTCATCTACACATAACATGGGAAGCAGAAAATTTTCCCTGTTTAAAGACAAGATTGGGCATGTAATTTCATGCTTAAGGTAAAAGTAGTCTGGAGAAGACAGTCTAACTCCAGTTAAATATGCCTGATTGCGCAGACAGCTGAACTGCCCTAGGAAACAAATCAGACCTCGGAAAGAGCAGAGTAGTTTGCCTGGGTGTCTTCAGGTGCAGGACTATGACAGAGGCACAGACTGTCACAGCACAGGAGACAGTCACATACAAACTCTCTGCAGACATCTCAGGCCACAGTAGATATTCCAAAAAGCATTACAAAGGAAGAAAAATGCCCACACTATTTGATGCCTCTTTGCAGATGACACAGCTACACTGGCAGCAGTATAGGCATCTGGGTTTCTGTTGGAAGAGATTTTCTGAGTGAGTTCAGCAGATCCAGAGAAGATGTCTTCAGAAGGTGTTTGCCAACCATGCATTTCACAGCTTTGCTATAGACTGATGAGTAGTCCTTTACCCACTGGGCTGCAGAACCAGCTGGGATATAATTCCCACAACACAAGCAGATGGGAGAAATATGAATTATTTCAAGCACATTTCTAAAAACTGAATCTGTGCATAATTTTTCCACAAAGAAGCCACAAATATGACATGCTGTTGCTCAAGAGGTCTTGGAACAAGGGAAAACCCAGACTTGAGCAGAAGGCCATTGGTGGCTAGTGCTCACAGGGACACTGGGACATAGAAACAATGGAGAAGGGACCTGGCATCATGCACAACAAATGTAAGACAGTATTCTGCAGATGAGTGCCCAGCAGACAAGCAGAAGGTAGAAACAGACCCTGATGCAGCATACAAGGCAACTGGAACATGTTGCTCCATGAGCACTGGTGGAGGAGGAACTGGCAAGTCTTCAGCTAGAGTCCTCGTCACTGCTGTGGACATTGCACAGAGTGAGCAGCATCCTCAGCTGAAGTGGGAAAATGTCAGGTGAACTGAGGAGCTGATTGATTGGAAACTATTGAACAAAGAAAGATGCTCTTCATCTCCAGGGCCTGGGGACCTAAGCCTTGTCTCCCAGGGGTCTGCTTCCAAGCAAAAAATTCAAAGTGGACTAGGAGGAATCATTTTAAGCATGATCTAGGATTGTATTATATTCTTCTTGTTTGGTTGGTTGTTTCTTTCTCCCTATCTGAGCTTTATTTCAACTCAGTGAAATGTCTATAAATGAGATGTCCAAGGCCAATTTCACCACCCTCAGGCACCTTGAACAGACAGAGAAGGACATCTCTGCAAGGTAATTCATGCAACCTACCTTTTCCCCCTGGCTTGAGGAGACTGTTTGTTTCTACTGCTTGCAAGGCAGATGGAAGGGCAGAGTGGAACAAGCCAGATGTGGTGCCTGCAAGGCCTGGCCTTCATGAGAGACATGATTTTTGTTTCTTGGCAGCAGTGAGTCAATCTGCTGACAAAAAGCATTGTCCTTTGCCCACTGCGCCCAGCTGTACCAAAACCTGGGGCTGCACAGGCCACGAAGCACAGTGCTTGCAAATAGACTGGAATGGTAGCTATCATCCAGATGAATGCACAAACTCTGGACAAAGAATTGTGGTGCATCACCCCAAGGACCTTGCCTTGAAAATTTGGACTTGCAGTCACATCCATAGAAACTTTTCCACTGGGCCTGTGGTCAAGGAAAGAAAGATTTCAAAGTTACACATTTAAAAAAAGCAAGACATTAGAAACCACAAGACTTTTGAGCTATTAGGCTGCCAGGCAAGTCAGAGAGATAGCCCCTAAGATTTATTAACATTATCTGCTACACAACTCCTTATACAGCTTCAGAACTTGTGGGAAGTCTTATTTATCAACCACAGGGAAAGGACAAATGTAAGAACAGGCCATGACAGATAATAATTCAATGTGCTGGGTGAACCTACAGAGACTGGCATTTTTCATTTCACTTCTCTGTTTGCAAAGAACTTGGCACTGGTGTTGTTTTCGTTTAATTTCTCTGTTTGTAAGAGATTTGGCCATTCATTTTGGCTGGAGATCTGATAAGCAAAGCTAAGGAAACACACGGCACATGTTGTTCTTGAGTGGAGCGGAGTCAGGAAAGCTGAAAAGAAAATAGCTTTTTATTAACAACTCAAATATTGACTGGATGTTGCAAGGAGGGAGGGAGGAAAAAATTCTCAATAAGCAACCTCAGAAGAATCCCTGGTTGTTGCTGGAAAGTCTTTATTTCTTGCCTTGATAAATATAGTGTCACATTAAAAAATGGAGCTTTGCGTTGTGCAAATGTCAGTGGTCAGTGTGGGGAGATGCGCAGGCACTGCGCGTGACACGAGCAGGTGTCTACAGAAGGCATCATGGATGGAGTGGCATGGATTGCTCAGGTGTAGTTAGATGGGGACAAACCACTGCAGCACCAGTTCAGATACACCTAAGAGCAGCCATAGAGGAGTGAGTGTGCTGTGGCATGGTTGTCTTATTGTGTCACAGGGATTTGAGTATGGGTGGAAGAGCAGGAGTAAGGGGCTGGCCATGCCAGCACACCACACAGCTGGAGGATGCCAGGTTGCAGACCTGTGCATGGCTGCAGGCATGCAAGTGTAAAGGCTTAGGGAGTCCACAGAGACCATCCTGGGGCCAGAAGCATGAGGGACTAATGGGCTCTCTTCATTCCATCTTTCATCTTTCGTCTTTCAGTAAATGTCTTTCAGACACAGTAAAGGAGTGTTTTCTTCTGAGCCAGCCAAACAGCTCTGCAGTTCTTCATCAACTCTTCCTTCTTTTGAAAGAGATAGGAAACTAGGGCAGAGAAGATGCAGTCCATTAGGCTCTGCCAGATTCAGTTCTGGGCCAGTGTCTGACAGTTTTCACCAGAAATACCCAACCTCTCAGCTTAGACCCCCAGGGGTAGTAGCTGGTGATTGACAAGGTAAGGACTAAGGATGGGATATTCTAATGTGGTGACTGACGTAAAGCAAAGCGCCCTGTAGACAGAAGTTGGCAGGCTCTGAGAGATACAGGCAGGGAAAGCAAAGGTACCTTGCGTGGGAGCAGTCACACTAGGATGAAAAATGGGCCATCTGCATTATCTTATTCCCAGCAGATCTACTTACATCTCCTGCAAAAATTCAGGGGCTGTTTGTCTTTTGGGAGGCAGAAAATATGATCTACTGGTCAGAAAACTTCAAATGTGGTCCATCAAAAGCACTTTTCTGCCCCACATTTCCACTGGTGTATGAGATGGGAGTGGGGTGCAGCAGCCCCTACCGAGAGGTGGACAGGGAGAGATCCCCATAGCAAGAAGGCTTTGCTGGGTTGCAGAAGAAACACATCCGGATTGCTCTTTTTTTCCTTTATGGGGAAAGTTTCTGCTTCACCTTTTCCTATCAGAGACACCCTGCTACAAAAAGACTGAGGGAGTTTAGAAATAAAGGCAGGTTTCATTGGAAGAGAAACTGGAAAAAGCATGTTCTTAAAGCAGAGACAAAATGAGGCAGAGTAAGAGTAAAAAGGGGCTGTATATAGATTTGTCTCCTGCCCTGTGCTCTTTCAAGCTTGACTCCGGCACATTTTTGCAGCTGTCCAGACCAGCTCCAGGCAGGTTGGTAGGACACTAGGAAGAGTTGCTGCTTCTGGCAACTTGGAGAGTGGTCAGCATGCACACATGTCTGCTACCTGTCCCCAGCTCTCACTTGGTCACTGCTGCTCATGTAGCTCAGGTTCTCCCTTGTCCCCTTGCCCCCTTGTGTCCTCAGCAGGTCTGGTGGCTGCCAAAGAAGAGGCATCTCCTCCTTCCCAGGTCCTGTGTAATCCTTACTTCCAAAGCACCACATCCTAGCAGGGAGGGGTGTTTGGTTCTTGTACGAAAGCCTTGCTTCATCCCATCATCTGCCTTTGCTCCCCTCTGTGAAGCACTGATGTAGCTCCACCGAGTCCCAACTCTGTCTGCATGTGTGTCAGACTGTTTTACCTCCAGCCAGGTCTTCAGATTAGTAGTCACACCACAAGCCTCTAAAAATTGCTCCCAGTCCTTGTTCCTGTCAGCCAAGTCCTGGCAAAAGACTACAAGCTGAAAAAAAGAAAAGTAAAAAGCACAAAGATGGCTATGAAAAAAAAGCCCCAGTTTGCTCAGTTTTGCTGGACTGAATTTGTTCATGTATTAGTTTTCATTAGAAATGTGTTTTCTGTACATATTATTTAAAATATTGGTTCAGCTGCTTGAAAACTAAGGGACTTTTAGTCTACTCCGCTCCCTCAACACCCACAGAAAAAAAGTACTTAAAGGTAGAAGAAAGGAAAAGCAAATGGAAGAAAATGAAACCTACTGGTTGCACAGACATTTCCCACTGGAAAAATGTGTAGAAAGAATAGCCTACTAGAACGATAGCAAAATAAGAAGGTTTTTTTTTCTGAGATTCTAGGTGAAGGTATGGGTTAAGGTGGTTAACTCTTTTTCTAAAACTGTTCTTTAAAATTCCTTGAAACTCACCTGTTTTGTCTTATATCAAAATACTGTTCATCCTTTCCTCAGGCTGAATACTTTGTTTTCTCATGGCTTCAAAAATAAAAATTACAGCTTTCCTTTAAGCATCATTACAATCCTTCCGATTTTCAGCCAAACCTAGTCATTTGTAAGGGTATTATTCTGTTATCTAGTAGGCACCCTGCAGAATCCATAGACAAATACACTCCTTTTTGGTCAAGTTAAAGCCTGTTGGTAGGAATAAAGATCTTTCGAAATTGCAAAAAATAGACAGGAAATGTTCCTTGAGAAGTTCTCTGCTGAGGGAGTCTTGGTCCTGCACCTGGGTCGGGGCA
>NW_010253577.1:0-12655 GCF_000690775.1 Eurypyga helias
AGGGGTCCTCCCCCTGAGCAGCAGAGACATGTGACAAACAGACCCCAACCCCCATTCCCCATCCCCCTGCGCTGCACAGGGGGCAGAAGGTAGAGAAACTGGAAGTGAATTGAGCCCAGGAAGAATGGAGCAGTGTGGGGAAGGCGTTTAAAGGTTTGGTTTTAGTTCTCTTTTTATTGTGATTGATAAATTGATTTTTCCCCAGGCTGAGTCTGCTTTGCCCATGGATGGGCAGGATCTCTCCCTGCCCTTGACTTGAGCTGTGAGCATTCCATCCTATTTTTTCCCCCCTGCCCAGTGGAGGAGAGGAGGGATGGAGCAGCTTGGTGGGCACTTGCCACCCCCAGCCAGGGTCACCCACCACAATTCCTTTGATGCTCTCACGTCCCAAGAAAAGTCATATTCTAGGTGTTTTTACCAAACAGTAGAGCTTTCGGTAGGACACACACCTATTTCCTCAAAGCACAGACTTTGGAGAGTATTGCTACACCGTCACAACAGGCTTTGCCTGGCTGGAATAGCGTCAGGGATTAGCACAAATCAAAGACTGCCTTCCCTTAGCACGATACCCTTTATGTGCTGACATTCACGGCCCAAAGAGGACACGAGACACAAACCAGGCACTTACCCACAGCTCCACACATCTATGGCCGGCGTGTAACGCTCCTCACCTAGCAGCAATTCTGGAGGTCGATACCATAACGTAATGACTTTATTTGTGTACGGACGGCTGGAATGCAAGAGACACACATAAACTGATGCCAAAAGCCACAAAAACCCTCCTAAAATGCCATTATTGCTTCCCAGCTGCCAGGTTGGGCACGTACACAGCAGCAGTGGGCTTTCAAGTGTCTATAGATTTCCATGGCACCCGCCCGAGTTAAATAAAGCTGATGGGGTATCGCAGATTTTACAGCTCTGCCTGCATGCAGGTACGCCAGACTGAAACCCCCTGACCTGTCACAGGCAGCAGCAGGCTGCCATGACCAAATGGTGACTGACCCTGGAGCCAAACGTGGTCACGGTGAGCAGAGGTGACGTTTTGGTTCCTTATCAGCTGGAGGAGCTATTAATACCCGCCAGGAGTGTATTTTTCCCCAACAGCTGGAGCTGCGTTATACTCCTTACACTGGAAATAATTTCTCAGGCAATGCCAAGACTTCCAAGTGAAGGGACTACGTGGCTATTCAGAAGAAAGGAACTCATCCCACTTATGTGAACTACCTCCCCTCCCTTCCTCCACCCCGCTATGTCTCACCTCTCCTCTGAGCTGTAGAGTCGGGCGAGTCCAAAATCCGCAAGTTTGATTTGCCCACTGAAAGAAAAAGCAGTCCCTGGTTTGAACCACAGCTGGGCAAGTAGTGAAGGGTAAGAAACACACACCCCCCCCCCCATCAGGGAAAGGCCTAATAAAGCGATGTTTGCAGGAGCTACTTTTGGATATGCCAGTCTCACTTTTTCCAACCCTATTTAATGCTTCAAAGAAACAAGGAAAAAAAAAAGACAAAAGCAGTAATTCAGTCCCTATCACAAACCCTTCCCAGGAGACCGATGTCCCAGAGGAATACTTTAGATGGATTCCCAGACACGTGGATGCAGTTACACACAGTATTATTCTCACAGGCTCAAGAGTTTTCTTACGGATACCCAGGTGGAGAATTGAGAATTAACAACAAGCGAGTAACTTATGTACCCTGTGACGAACTATGTTACGGCCAAACGCTGCTGTGCGGAGAAGAGAGCATCCATGGAGAACTGCTGCCTCCTGCCTTAACCCTCGAGAGTTTCCCGGCACACAAGCACTTCCAATAAACAGCATTTTTGCCAAAATACCATGGAGACGAAGGGTACAGAGACCCACTTCCAGTCAACACAGAAGAAAGTTAACTGTAAGGAGCTACAGAACGGTGAGCGGAGCTCACACGGAGAGCCTGCTGTAACGGCGAGTTAAGTCGCAGGTTGCTCGCCCTCGCAGGAGCTGGGTTCTCAGCCAGCACGCAGGAAAGCTTAATTACCGCCACCCGTCACACCACTGCTGAAACACACAGGGTGTACTCCTACAGCAGGGCAACGCCGCCTGCTCCTGAGCATGCTCAGGGTGTAGATAACCACGTGTTCTCGGAGCAGCACGGCGCTGCACTGACACTGCTCCCTCCCCAGCTTTCCTAGCCAGAACCCGGGGGGGCTGGGGAAGGAAACGTGTCAGCAACTATTAGGATTAGGGTTCAGGTTAGGGTCCGGAAAACCATAAATCCCATAGGTCCCGGGATAATTGGGATTGCAAAGGCCTGCCAAGAGGAGCGTGGTGCTGCACCGACATTGCTCCCTGCCCAGCTTTCCTAGCCAGAACCCGGGGGGGGCCGGGGCCTGAAACTGCAGCTGGCAACCCTTAGGGTTAGGGTCCGGAGAACCCACTGAGCCCCGGGAGAGCGCAGAGAAGAGCTTGGATCTACTCCCAGCTTACCTGTTGTTCAATAAGATGTTGGAGCATTTGATATCTCGATGAAGGAAATTCTTTTTGTGACAATAATCCAAACCCTCCATTAACTGTTTCATGAAAGACTTGATATGGTCCTCTGAGAAATGTACCAAGCCAGATTCTAGCAGCCCCATTAGGTCATGGTCCATGTACTCAAACACAAGGTAAAAGGCACCTGGTGAAAGACAGAAACGTGTTTTAAGATGAGAGAGACCGAGAAAAAGAAAGAATGAAAGTAGATTCAATTGTTGAAACGTTTTTTTGGTGCCCTGCTGAGTGCATTCCCTTTTCTCCCATGCAGCCGTCTGGTATTTAGGGCTTACTGGGCACCCTAGAATAAAGATTTTTTCCTCCAGGGGAGGACAAAAATCCTCATGTAGCCCCTTTAATGCATCGAGCTGAACATCTGAAATCAAAATATGCCCCACAAATTTATTTGAAGTCCTGGTCACATTTACCCACACTCACATAGCCCCTTTAATGCATCGAGCTAAACATCTGAAATCAAAATACGCCCCCCCAGATAAATTTCTTTGAAGTCCTGGTCACATTTACCCATCCACTCTGGGTTTTCTTTCAAGCTAGCCCAAGAGACTACTGCTACGTGTGGCTTAAAGCGATGTCTGCTCTGTCCCCTGCTCTCTCACGGAAGGGAAACCCCCAAACAACAGCTAGTGGGATGCTGGAACACCCTTCTCCCACAGTGCCAGAGGACAGAGTTTTCCACACTAATAGTGAGTTTGTTGGCACTAATCAGTGTCAGAAGTGACCCTGCTAAGGCTTTAAGACTGCTCTTCCACATTCCCAGAGGAACACGACACATCCCTTTAAGCCCATGTCTACCTCTGCTCCGCAGTGCGACAACTCATTGTAACTGGAATCTATCCTTTGATATAAGGCCAAATCCAGGTGCCAGACTTGCTGGAACCATGTATCCAGGAGGAATGCAAAAAAAAAATCTACACCGGAGTTGAGATGTTCAGTTTTACACCAGGAATAAACAAATGGAGTTGCATCACCTCTTTGGCTAATCGAAGCCACACCCGGCAGCAAATACTACCTTTGTCCTTCTTGAAATCCAGTGCATCTTGTTTGTCCGTGACGATTTCCTTCATGTTAACAACGCTGCGGTGGATCAGCTGCCGGAGGATTTTGATCTCGCGGATGGCCGTGATGGGGAAGCCTTCCTTCTCATTGTCCAGTCGCACCTTCTTGAGAGCCACCAGTTCACCTGCCAGAAGGAGCCAGCGTCAAAGCCCCTGCACACGTCGCTGCTAACAACTCTGGGTTCCCAGGGGGGAAGCTGGAAGTAGCCACGAGCGTGGCCAACATCCACCAAGGCATCTTTAGTCACCGCCCTACTAATTTTTGTTAAGTTGCTCCATCAGGAGTTACAACACCAACAGCTCGGGACAGAAGACACCAGAGCTTCTCTTAATCTGCGTCAGCGCAGAGTTATCCGGGTGCACACACATTTACACTGCGGTCCCACTCACGCTCTGCTACCGTGAAGCCTGACAGAGGCCCGTTGGAAAAGCAGGGGTTCAGTCACGACCTTCTGACCACATGTCAGGTCGTGCACACAGGGCACATGGTTTCAGGAGCAGAGAAGGCAGCTGGGCACTAAGTCAGGATTTCAGAGCTTCTGTTCTCTTGCCCCTTGTGAAAACACCTGATGCAAATGCTTATTCCAGAGCAGGAGCTGTTTCATAGCATCACAGAATGGTTTGAGTGGGAAGGGACCTTAAAGCCCATCCAGCCCCACCCCCTGCCCTGGGCAGGGACCCCTTCCACTAGACCAGGTTGCTCCAAGCCTCATCCAGCCTGGCCTTGGACACTTCCAGGGATGGGGCATCCACAGCTTCTCTGGGCAACTTGTCCCAGTGCCTCCCCACCCTCTCCGGGAAGAATTCCCTCCTGATGTCCCATCTCCATCTCCCTCTTTCTGTTTAAACCCGTTACCCCTTGTCCTGTCACTCCCTGCCCTTGGGAAAAGTCCCCCCCAGCTTTCCTGTAGCCCCCCAGGCACTGGAAGGGGCTCTGTGGTCTCCCTGAAGCTTGCCTTCTCCAGGCTGAACCCCCCAACTCTCCCAGCCTGTCCCCATGGCAGAGGGGCTCCAGCCCTCGGAGCATCCCCATGGCCTCCTCTGGATTTCCAGTCCTACAGGTATTAGTCATTAACCAGCAACACCGCTAATGCTGGGATGGGTTTTAAGCACCCCCACAGTACAGGCCTTAAAGCAGAGTCACCCTGCGGCCACTTGGCCTCCTTACCTGTATCCTTGTCCTTGGCTTTGTACACCTGCCCATATGTCCCTTCTCCGATAATCCCAATGATATCAAACTTGTCCACGCAACGCTTCCCCCAGTCGCTTTCCGTCTGTCTCCTTTCTCCATACCGAGGACAACAGATTCTGAAAGAGGGCAGAGACCTGTTAGACATCCAGGGGCTCCACCTCACCCACCCACCCACTCCCCATTCGGCTGCTCTAAGCTGTACCCTAAAAACAAAAAGCAGAGGTCAGGCACCTTGTCTTCACACTCTCAGCGACCGAGTGTTGAGAGTTTAGTGGATTAGGCCACGTAATCTCAACCACCCCAGACACAGGCCCTGCTACACGGGAATATTATCCCCCTATTTAATTCGGGTACTGAAGTGCACTACCAGAACACTCGGTCAGATCCTTTCACTCCAGCTGTGCCTTAATTGGCTGCGTACGGCTAACGAGCAACAAATACGCCGTTCCTCCTGGGGAAATAAGGAGTGCAAAGAGTGGGGGAGACAACCAAAATGGATATTACGCCACCTCACTTCTCCAGACGTGGAGGTGGCGGAACCATTTGGCTACAGCCTACCCAGGGCAGGCAGTCATGTCCACAAAGGTCTCAGTAGATACTTTTAACCGGGAGTAGCTTGACGGAGACCCAAACCAGTATCTTTCTCTAAAAAAAGTGACCACAGTGGGACATCTGATTTTTATTGGATAGCAAGCCCAGCTAGCAGTCTGCATAGACACGCCGAGGGAGCTTGCTCCCTTGACAACTGCTCAGGTTTTGTTATTGGGAGAAGTCGTACGTGCCTTGCAACGACCAACGCTTCAATCGGGCACAAAAAAGGTGTTTTTCCCTGCTCGGAATAACCAATTCCTAGGAGCAGCATGAGCTGAACACAGGGATACTCCTCAGGAGGTTTCCTTGGTCTGCAGGCTAAATCAAAACTGAGAGGATTTCAGGGCGGACGTGGCTGGAGGCTGAGTATGCCGCACTCCGGCCATTTCTGCCAGTGAAAGGGAAAACACCAGGAGCCATCGCAGCATCCGTACAGTGCCTGAAGCACCGGCTCCATTCGGTGCGCCGCTCACGCCACCTTCTTCCCCAACTGCTATACTGTCAGTTCTCAACTACACGGGGAAGTGGCCCGTGAGCGTGAGTGGTCCAAACAGAAGGCAACCCGCAGGAAACAGTTAAGGCACCATAAGAAAAATCAGAAAGATGAACTCGTGTTCTCCACGTTTCACTTCCCTCAATTAAGACAAGCACTCAAACAAGCCCAGGGCCGGAAGAATTTATGAAACTGAACTAAAACTGGCCAAGTATTTAGAGGTGAGTGCACGTTAAGCGTTCTCCTCATGCAGCACGTGGTGGGGAGGCTGCCGAGAGCTGGCAAAGCAGCAGCCAGAAGCGACTGCACCTTCAGCAGCGCCGTCTCCACACAGAGCAGAGTCAGCTCTTCCGGGAGTGCTGTGGGATAAGCTTGGAAGACCTAGACTGACATCTGCCTGAGGAAACCGAAAACCTAACGACTCAAAAAAAAAAAAACCAGCCCGAAAGAAGAAAGCCAGACTTACTTTGGTCTCTTTTTGAACGGTTGCTGAGGTGGTGTGGCTGCCTTTGGTTCCGGGGAGTCGGGAGGAGATGGATCCCCTCCAGGGAGCTCTGGAGGGAGCGGGAGGTCCGTGAGTAAGTGTCGTGGTCTCTGCTCTCTATCTTTCTTCACAGGTTTTGGAGGAAGAATCTCTTTTGGACTAAACTCCGAAAAGTTAATACAATACACGAGTCAGACTTAACAGCCAGTTCAGAAACAAAGCAGCTTACTGCAGGACAACAGCTCTGCTGGAGAAGGTGAAGTTAGAAGCCCGGGTCTGAGTGCCAAATTTAGCACAGCACATAACAAAACAGCCTGGAATTTTACAATGCTAACGCATCAGGAGAGAAAAGGGTTAGGCTCGGACCACCGTCTTCAAACAGCCACGCAGCTCTCCACAACGAGAACTCGCTTAATTTGCGGCAATTAGTTATTCTAGTTTCCCGTAAGACAGTTCAGGTTATCAGCCAGCACCCCCCTTCTGCCCTCCCCTTCCTGTTTAGTCCAGGAAAGTAAACACTCGACTTAAGGACCACTGTAAATCCGAACCCAGAATTAAATCTTTCTACATAAGAAACTCCTTAGCAAAGATGAAAACGCAGCTCTAACCTGTGAAAACTGGTGAGAAACCAGAAGTTGACTTAAAAAAACACCCCCAAAACACACTAATTACCAGTGGCACCAGAAGCCGGGTTTAGACTGGCCAGAGTCTCATTAGCAGAACCTGATTTCTCTCTTGTGGAGTGCAGCAGGGAGAATCTCTAGGTCTGAACAGTCAGGAATACTTCTCCATGCAAATCGCCGCTTCACCAGGAAAAGAAAAAGGGAAAGGAACAACCTGCCGAGGTTCGTTTTTAGGGCAGGCAGCAGGAGGTTTGCTGTTTGTCAGCACCACCACGTCCAACGCTCCAACTCCACGTAAATGAAGTGATGGAAGTAGGTCATTTTCCCAATTTTTTAATCAGGCGCTGCCTAACCCGACGGCACAGTTAAACAAGATGAAGGACACTATTCCGGCACTGAGCTCTGACGGAACTCATCGCCTGCCATGCCAGCCTAGACCTCTGGAGGAAAGCATCCCCGGACAGGCTCTGTTTCCAGCAGTACGTATCCTAGGAACGCCAGAAGTGGGAAAGCTGCACAGGCTGAAGCTCACCCCGCATTAGCTGCGGGATGACACCCAGCCGGGTCACTGCAAAGCAGGATCCGTGTTAAACCTCCGGAGAAGTTCTCCCAGGCGGGATGGAGGTAGCCAAAGGCCACAACCTGGAGGCAAGAATGTTCCAGTGGAGTGGATAAACTAGGTTTTGCTTTCTTTACGGCTTCCACGTGTATTTGAAGCACGGCTCTATTGCCCAGTTCTTACAGACTGAATGTTCACAGTCAAAAAAGCAGTTGTTTGTGTGTTTAATCCCCTTCTAACTGGTGATTCCTCTGGCTATGCCAGTATTTAACAATCTAACAGCATATGCTCAGCTCGGTCCCCCTGACCCCGTCAAAAAGACTCAGCCTTTTTCTAGACAAACACTCCTTTGCAGGACTTTCTTGGGAAGGGTGAAGGTGTGTCTGTGGGTTTAACCTGCAGGTGACCCAGGAGGTCCTTTACCTCCCTCTGGCTAAACAGTTCCCATTTTCAATTATAGAATGAATCATAGAATCACAGAATGGTTTGGGTTGGAAGGGACCTTAAAGACCATCCAGTCCCACCCCCTGCCATGGGCAGGGACACCTTCCACTAGACCAGGTTGCTCCAAGCCTCATCCAGCCTGGCCTTGGACACTCGCAGGGATGGGGCATCCACAGCTTCTCTGGGCAACCTGTCCCAGTGCTCCCACCCTCTGCAGGAAGAGCTTCTTCCTGATGTCTAATCTAAACCTCCCCACTTTCAATTTAAACCCGTTACCCCTTGTCCTGTCACTACAGGCCCTTGTAAAACATCCCCCCCAGGTTTCTTGTAGCCCCTGCAGGTACTGGATGCCATCAGCCAGGTCTGCATTTAACTGGGTTAGCGCTGCAGGCAGCCAACCACATGTTTCCAGCTTCGGCGTGCGACACCCGACACGTACAGGGTCCCTACCACTTGCTTCTCAGCAGCTTTTCCTCTACACCTCCTGCTAGGCGTCACGACCCACGGCACGCCTCGGCTGCTGTGGAGTCCAGAAGCATTACGGGAGAGCTTGGCGAGCATCGAGAAAGGTTCAAGTCGCCGAGCGAGGGGCGTTTTGTACACCGACGCTTCAAAGCTCATTTCCAAACCCTACGCTTACCATGGAGTGTTCTCCTTGTCTCAGAGCATGGAAAGGGAGGTCTAAGAAAAGGTTTGGGTCATAAATACCAAGCCAGTTGGCGAAGAGGGAGCTTCTGCAACCAGGCAGGGCCATATGCCACTGCCACTCGGCAAAACGGAGCGGGATTTCCCATCCTTTTATTGGGAAAAAGTCACCGCAAACGCATTTGCTAAGCTTAGCAACCAGGCAAATCACCGCCCACACCCCTCAACTCAGTGGGACGGCAGGGAGAAAACTCACTTCTACAGAACTAAGCTACACCTGGTGGTAAAACCAGTGCTCCAGGTGTGAGAGGGTAAAATAAACGTCAGTATTTGCAGGACAACTCCTGTGTTTGAAATAACGGATCACGGCAGCAGAATCTGCCTTAAGCTGGCGCTCGAGGTGGGAAAAATATGCAATCCGTTAAAAAGCGGCTGCTCACAGACACCTTTCAACTCAACAGATGCTTGCTGAGCAATATTCCACAGCTGAGGAAGGGCAACGTAAACAGGCACGAGCCTCACGCACGCGGCGATGTTACCCCCATTTACATGGGCACTTGGACAAGCCAGGAAATTCAGTTCAATGAATGGGGACACGTAACGTACCGTGCTCACCTCACCCCAGGGTAACTCTCTCGAGCCATAACTGTGGTGTAACATGGCCTCACCAAAAACCAAACTTTACTAGCCAAGGAGACACCCAGAACATCGTTAGTGATGGCTAGAGAGATACAGAAGTTGTTTGGGAGCTACAGGCTAAACAGATCAAGCAGAAGAGAAAATATCAGCCATGACCTTATGTTAACAGCACGACATAGAATCACAGACTGGTTTGGGTGGGAAGGGACCTTAAAGCCCCCCCAGTCCCCCCCCCTGCCATGGGCAGGGACACCTTCCACTAGACCCGGTTGCTCCAAGCCTCATCCAGCCTGGCCTTGGATACTTCCAGGGATGGGGCATCCACAGCTTCTCTGGGCAACTGTCCCAGTGCCTCCCCACCCTCTCTGGGAAGAATTTCTTCCTGATGTCCCATCTCCATCTCCCTCTTCCCGTTTAACCCTGTTACCCCTTGCCCTGTCACTCCCTGCCCTTGGGAAAAGTACCCCCCAGCTTCCTTGTAGCCCCCCCAGGCACTGGAAGGGGCTCTAAGGTCTCCCTGGAGCTTCCCTTCTCCAGGCTGAACCCCCCAACTCTCCCAGCCTGTCCCCATGGCAGAGGGGCTCCAGCCCTCAAACATGCCAACAGCTATGGAAGGAGGGAAAAAGAGAGATTTGGTTTTCTTCTTCTCCACCTGTGTTTTGGATATTCTGCTCCTTTCCCCTCTTTCCCCCACAGGAAGGTTTTTCAGCCATGTCAGAAGCCAAGTCACCCAGCAGCCAAGAGCCAGAGCACGCGAGCTACGATTACAGGGGAGAGCCAGACTGATGTTTGGATCAGAAACGATACAACACAAAGCTGAAGGGGGTGCAGTTTCACTTTTAACCCCCTTTTCAAGCAAACAAAACCTGCTTCTTAAGTGATAAGGACTGTATTAATCATTCAATAATTAAGACAACACTCAAGTCAAACCAACACCATCCTTTGCACATGGGCATGGCCCTCATGTTCAGTGAATTTGGCACAGAAACAGCTCTGGTTTTGTTCTTGTATTGGAATTTCTGTCACTTAAGTACAGGTTTTGGAGGAATTAATCAAAAAAGCAATCGCAAAACAAGCCCGTGCCAATGGCTGCAACGCAAAGGGGGTGCATAATTCCAGATCCACAGCTCATTCCTGTAATAGATGTGAACAAAGCAGTGGGAAACCTCTGCTGACCAGCATTCCAACAGCAGCCAAACCTCCTCCTCATCCCAAAAAAACGCAGCTTCCTGCACAGGCCCATCAAAACCCGACAAGGCCAAGCCCAGGAATGGCCGCGCAGTAACGCACATATCCCAGCGGCACCTCTTCCGTGTGCTCCGTGGGATAAGCTACCGGCTGCCCAACTAACCAAGAATCCGTTTATCTCAACGTTTCATTTTTAAACGCAAACGGGACGCTCTGGCATGACCTTACCTATCCAAGTCATCTTCCCCAACTAAAACAGGGGGGAGCGGAAGCGGAGGCAACGTTGACGTTTTCAGGTGCGGGATAGCAGCCGTCACAGACACCTGGGTCTTTGTAGCAACCTGGACAGAGGACTGAGAGTTCACCTGAGAGGATAAAGTAGACGTCCTTGGGTGGGAGGAAGATGGCAAAGACGTTGGGGCTGAAGTAGGGACCTGAACGGGAGTTGGTTGGGACGGTGGCAAAGGTGGAACGGCGGGCGACGGAGGCAAAGGCGGCAACGGCGGAGTCGGAGGCGGCGGCGTGGTTGTGGGCAGAGGCGGAGGGGGCGACTTTATTGAGGGTAGCGGGGGTGGAATCTCCTTCTCTGCTGCCTCCAACTCTTTTGGAGATCGGAGGTCCTCTACCGCTGCTACAGGTTTCAAGTCTTTTGTTCCCGTCTGCTTTGCATCTCTAACTGGAACAGGGTGTTTCCTCTCGGAGTTCTCCTCTGCCCTGACTTTTGTTGTCTCCGCGGGGGCTTTAGTCTCTGCGTTTGTATACAGTAAATTAACTAACTCGGTATCTGAAGAGGATTTCTCAGATTTAACAGTTTTGCTGACCTTTTTAGATTCTGTTCCAGACTCCTTAAGTTCAGCTAAGCTGTTCTCCTTTCGAGGCAGGAAAACGGGCGAGCCCTTTGCCTCCTTCCCGTCCACCTTGGCCGCAGCTGCCGCCGCCGCCGCTCGCTCCTTTTTCTTCCCGCTGAGCTCTGTCCCCAGGCTGGAGTTGAGCGGGAGCCTTGTCGGGGATATACTGGAATGGCGACTGCGGGACCCAGACCTCTGCTTTTTGCTGTGAGATGACGAGTGTCTTGAATACCCGGGACTTCGGCTTCGGGACTTGACAGACTTCCTGTGGAGAGAACAGGGAGAAGGTGGATGAAACAAAGCATCTCTCGACCTCTGAGCTACTCCTCAGCGTGTCTCTGTCAATAATTCAAATCCATTATCTGTCAACTAAGTTCAGAGAGTCCACAACACCTGTAAGGAGAGGCTAACACTACAGGAACAAGTTTATTGACTCAAGCAGGACAAGTTTCAGGTCACTGTCCAGCCTTCCGGTGTCAGGACGTCCCTCACAACCACGCCGTTATGACAGAAACGAAGGATCAAGGGTGGACAAGGGTGGCAACGACGAGCCCAAAGATGTCGTTAAAAGCTGTACGTACAGCTTTAAAGGAAACAACGGGTAAAATATGACCGCCCTCACGGGAACGCCACCTCAGGAAACACCTCACTTCAAGCTAATTTTTTCCCCCTGGTTCTTTTATTATCATCAGAACTCAAATTTGCATATTTCCATTGAGGAGAAGCAAAAACCCAACCCACCCAGGGATTTGAATTCTGTTGGAGGTATGTCCCAGGGTCTCAGCCTTCCATTAGAAACGGGCTCTGAATTAGGTAAATACACAGAAAGGGGAAAACCCCGCTGGAAAGGTGCTGCGATATGAGCAACAAACAGGGCAGGAAACACCCCCCCGCCACCAGCGTACACACCGCGGGCGTGGGGAGAACCTGGTTGGGAGGCGGCAGAAACCACGAGCTCAGCGCAGACCAATGGGGAAACCGGAGGGAGCGTAAAATGGAACTGGAAACTGGTACTTCCAGTGTCCATGTCAAAATAACTGACGAGAGATGTGCTTCCTCGAGGAGGAACTAGGATTTTGCAGGCTGAAAGAGCATACTTGAACTGCACGCGGCGTTGGCTCTGATGGGTTTAGAAACAGGAAAGTGAGGAATTTTGACACCAGACCCTGTGAATACTGTAGAAACCAGGCTCAAAGCTTATTTTTATTCCGTGAGTTGTTACTTGGAACAAATCCGGTTTGAAAACACGCAATTCTCTCAAAGCACAGTCCCACAGTAGTTACAAAAGCCCCTAACAGCAAGGTTTAAACACAGGATGGCTCATAACCACACTCAGAACACAATTAAGAGCAAGACCTGAACCG
>NW_010253577.1:12666-13453 GCF_000690775.1 Eurypyga helias
TCAGTGCTACACGTTATAATCCCGAGACAACAAATGGAGGGAAAACAAACTGCAAAGCTGAGAGACTCGTGCGAAGTTCCTCACTAGACACCACCAGCACCTTCAAGGATGGAGTGGTTGTGACTGCACGGGAGGTGAAGGGTCTCGCTGCACAGTGCTGAGGAGTTGAACAGAATCATGGAATGGTTTGGGTTGGAAGGGCCCCTAAAGCCCCCCCAGTCCCCCCCCCTGCCATGGGCAGGGACACCTTCCACTAGACCAGGTTGCTCCAAGCCTCATCCAGCCTGGCCTTGGACACTCCCAGGGATGGGGCATCCACAGCTTCTCTGGGCAACCTGTCCCAGTGCTCCCCACCCTCTGCGGGAAGGATTCCTTCCTGACATTCAGTCTAACTCTCCCCTTTTCCCTTGCCACTCCAAGCATTCCATCCTCTCACTAGTAACTATCCCCAACCCCGTGCTGACCAGGTCAAACACTACTGCAGGTAGCCCTCACCTTCAGACTTACAAAATAAACACACAACCAGGAGGAAGAGAAGTGTCAGCTGAAGTCACTCAGCTCTTTTCCTTTCCAACAGCCCGTTCTGTGGTGGGAATGCTGCCTCTGGACAGTCTCCTTTCCCAAGGTTTCTTAGTTCCTTAATGGTCTCAGACGTAGTTCACCTGCTGCATCCCAGCGTGGAGTTGCCACGAGCTGAAAGAGCCGTTACGTTTTTACCATGCTCAGACATTTGCAGGTTAAGGAAAATATTCCTAACGAATCCCGTAGGATGGAGCTTACTGCAACC
>NW_010253577.1:13493-16687 GCF_000690775.1 Eurypyga helias
TAGATGGGTTAAGATGCTGCAGTACTGTTTCCTACTCCGTCTCTCATCCTTCCCCATGATTCCCACCCAGGTTATTCCAACGCCACCAGTTGCAGAGCAACACTCTCCCCAGGGTCACTCAGCAGACCTGACGAACTTCTCCAAGTGCAGTTTTACCTTGGTTTTAAGCGCTACATTAGCAACGCAGCCAGAGACACCCCCACCGACACCGGCAAGGGAAAGGCAACGCTAGAGGAAGCGGAGGGGCACAGGGACGGAGCGCACGGCTCGGGGCAGGACCCTCTTCCGTGAGGGTTGCTGCGGTGCAGAGCCTGTGCTTCCAACCCAATGAGGGCTGACTCCCTGCCCTTCCATCAGCAAACACACGCGCTCCTCCGTTCCACCAGGACCAAATCCACTCCCTCCCAGTAATCTCCGCTCCGCAGGCACCACTCACACTTTTTCCTCTTCAGTCCTCTAATGGTAATTACCTATAGTTATTATACAAAGAGCTGTTGTTTCTAAGCCCATTTTCCAGCTTGGTGTTTATGGCTTTTGTTAGACCCATAAAAGCCGCCGCATCCAGAAGGTTTCCGCTCTCCCAGCTGTATCAATGCAACCAGCACCAGACCACTCTGCAACAAACCTTACCTCGCACCATCAGACCATCAACGGCCTCGGCTCCACTAGCCGAGGAGCGGTTTTCCCGGCAATGCCAGCTTTTATCCCTGCTGGATATCTCACACAAGATGCAATAAGGCAGAAGACGCCCGGGCAGATTTTGCTTTGTAAAGATACACTTCCCATCCTCTGGGATGATCTGTTTGCAGCTTTACCTGCAGGCAGTTAGCACTTTTACCCCCTTCACCCTCCATGTGTGTTAAGGCAGTGCTGTACCGCTCTGGGATAAAAACAGCTCTGGGGTTAAATGACACCTTGTTGTCTCTCTAGCACTGGAAACTAGAAGTACAAGACATTAACCATGATAACTGTATTAACATGAAGTCAGAGATGATGGCTCATCTACAAATCCAAATTAAAAAGCATCGTTAGGTTAATTTAAGGGACACACTGAGATTAGAATGGCCTCTGGAGAAGGGAATGCCAGAACCCTTCAGACCTCCTCCCACTGAAAACAACCACAGCTAATGGCCATTAGCAGAGGTGACCCTTAATCAGTTGGCAGAACCAAGCCCCACATCTACAAACTTCCAAATTATCCACTAGAGAAAATCCTAGGAACAGACATTAAGATACTTTACCTGCTCCAAGCCACAGCCCAGGTTAAGAGGAAAGCGCAAAGCAGTATCTGGGAAGCCTGATCGCGTGGCCCATGCTCCAATTGCCGAGGAAACAAGCCCAAACTGAAGGCCAACATTCCTTATTTACGAATTCCCAAAGCAGTATCCGGGAAGCCTGATCCCGGATACTGGCCCATGCTCCAATTGCCGAGGAAACAAGCCCAAACTGAAGGCCAACATTCCTTATTTACGAATTCCCAACACCCTTCCGCTGTGGCAAGGATCTGCGTGACAGCGGCCTCTACTCCAGCATGTGCACATGCTCATACTTAGCACAACCCACCTCCAGCAAGCCGAAGGACTCTGGAATTCCGTCTCCTAGGTTTAGCTGCAATGACAACAGTTGCTACAAGGAATGCAAACCATGTCTGTTCTTTTCCCTGCTGACCAAATCATCCTCATTTCCTCCTAAATTCAAAGCAAGTTGTTTTGCACAGCCATTCGAAATGCAAACATTCCGGATTTTCTCCAAGCAGCAAAGCACACTGAGTTTAACACGTTGAGCTTATGGAAAACACAGAATGAACTAAAAACCTTCATACTGGCAGTCAGCGGGAATAACTCCGTGTCCCAGAAAAGCCTGCGTTACCTCCTCTGAAGAATCTAAGCCACAGTCAGATGTTCGCTGCCTGAGTGTGCCAGTTAAAGATGTTTGCCCTCCCAAACCGTTCCTGCCCCTCCGCAGCAGATCAACCAAAGCCAGCCTCCGAGAAGCCGGCAAGGAAGGCTCAGCCCACCCACCCCTCCAGGAGAGCTCCTGGAAAGCCGTCAGCAGGGGTGCAGCCCCACCTTCGGCTTTTGGAGTGGACGTCGGACCGTAAGCTCACACCGACTGCCTCGCTGCGCTGGCCGCAAGCTCCGCGAGGCAAAGCATCAATGAATCATAACTTACAATTTGCCTAATGTAGGAAAAACACATTAAATTCCCCATCTCTTTACCAGAATCACTTCAGGTGGATGTTTTGGCGTAAGCCGTGGGTTTTGTTTTGCTTTAAAAGAATGTCTAACAGTCATTTATCTGCCCAGAAAAGAGTAGAAGGTTATCAACCCAAGTCAGAGACTCAAAGAATTCAGTACAAGCTGAGCGTAAACACTAAGTAACCTTTGGAATCTATTTTGGTTTGGGGTCCAGCATGTTGTCAGACAGCCAAAGACACCCTTAAAAAGTTTCTTACGTGGGTATATTAGTTCAGGGAAGCAGCACAAATTGCTCCCAAGTTGCTCCCATAATTAAGATGAGGAAAAGATAATTGCCTGGTTTCTCAAGTCAGAAGCAACTAGCCATTTACTGAAAGAGTAAGCATCAGGTTCACCCGGGAAGTGGAGCAACCTGGGGGGAAAAACCCGCCTCTTCGTACTCCACTGCAGTTTCCACGTGGTTTCTCCCCGGTCAGGGCTGAGCACGGACGTTTACCAGCTGCCACCGTGCACAACTGTACCATGAGGTACACGTATGCTTTCTGCTACGGCGTTCTCACACCTTACTTGCTAATACTTTTGGAAAAATGAGAGTGGTGTCACCAGGACTAAAAGGACTGACAGGAGAAAGAAAAACACAAAAACTATCCCTGAGAACCTCTCAGGTGTACACAGGGAAAACGGAGCAGAGGAAGAACAGCCCGAAGGGAATCTTCAGTATAAAGGCACAGCAGAATAAGTAGATTTTATACAACGGCTCCCAGGGTGCTACAACCAACACACCTCTCACAGCCAGGACAAAGACACTGTTTCAATCCCGCTACGGAAGACAGTACTCCCAACGTTAAGGGCTCTAGTAACAAAGGCCGAATTCCAAAAAGCCCGAGTTCATTGGGAACTGCTGACCACATAAATGTGCTCTGGAGGCAGCCTCTTCACTCGCAGCTCCCGTTTGGATCAGGGGACGCAGTTAACAGCTAACACAGCGCAGAGCGG
>NW_010253577.1:16703-17868 GCF_000690775.1 Eurypyga helias
TCTTAATTGCCATGGAGCTACAAGCAAAGCTCCGCAGCACCCATGGTGACAACTGGAAACACGCTTCGCACAAGCTGGAAAACAAGGATCAGCATTAGACTGTGTGGAGGGAACAGGCCGAGTAACAAACAGCTGAAATAAGACACAGAATTAGCACTACCTGTAAATATTAATTGTCTTCCATAGCAAGGTTACTGACTTAAGAAAAGAGAGAACATGTAGTTAGGCCAAAATGCAGCTGGTCCCTACTCGCCCCTCCAGAACACCCCCCACATTTCAGAACAGAAGGAAGAAACTCCAGTACTGAGACACAAAAGTTTAGGCTGGAAAGATGGAGTTTACATGTGGTCAACTCTAACTCAAGGGAAGAGAAAAGACCCTTCAGTTCAGAGAGAGCAAAATATACTCAAAACAAAGCACCCTCCTGAAAAGCGGGATCAGGTTTCCACACTAGTCAAGGGATAAAGGCTTCCAGGTGAAAACATTCTCCCTGGCTGAACTTCTCACCAGGGAAGTGCATTAGATCCCACATCGGGAGCTGAACGGCTCCATCTGCGGCCGAGGCTGAGCACAACCCAACCCGGGAGTCTCGGCCCTTCCGCAGGGGCCACCTCCAGAGGTGGGTGTAATTTAATCCCAGGAGCTCATTCAGCCTTCGGCCTCTCTACCAACATGGACGCAGCCTCCTGCCAGGCTGGGAGGTGTTTTCCAAAGCGTGACCACCATTTGAAAGGGAATTGCCCACCAACCCAACCAAAGCAATTCCACACAGACCACTCCACAGCCAAATCAGGCTGTCAGTGACCTGGGTCCCACCAAGACAAGGAAGGGGGTTAACCCCTCCCCATGCCCACAGCCACCCCCACAACCCCCAGACGCTTCCCCATTCCCCCGGGCACAGAAGACGGCGCAAAGAGCACCCACCTGGCGATGGGGCTTCGGCTCACGGAGCGCTTCGTGGCGAAAGGGCTGCTGGAGCGCCGCCGGCTGTAAGGGCTCGGTGACCTCCCGCTGTACGACCCGCTGCCTCTCTCGTAGCTTGAGGAGCGTCTCCTGTTGTAGGGGCTTATGGACCTCTGCCGCCGGCTGTAAGGGCTGGGGGAGCGAGTGTTCGACTGGTAAGCCACTGGCTCCTTGTAGGGTGGGCTGATCGACTGCCGGCGCG
>NW_010253577.1:17896-18747 GCF_000690775.1 Eurypyga helias
ATGTGTGGGAGCGGGGTGGGCTGAG
This sequence comes from Eurypyga helias, assembly GCF_000690775.1. Taxonomy (NCBI): domain Eukaryota; kingdom Metazoa; phylum Chordata; class Aves; order Eurypygiformes; family Eurypygidae; genus Eurypyga; species Eurypyga helias. Next base: position 17,922 of record NW_010253577.1, read on the forward strand.
ATCATACTCCTGGATGTAGGAGGCTCCTGAGGGGCTGTCGTCCAATTTAGGGCTGTCGGACCATTTTCTGTGAGGACTCCTGGATTTCCGCTTTGGGCTGTCAATCGTTTTGTAACTTTTTGGAGCATCCCTTTTCCGATGGCTTTTACTGCGTTCTTTGTGGCTGGACTTGAGCTCCCGATCCTTCCTGGATTTCTCCTTGTGCGCTTTGGCTGACCGGGACTCCTTGTTGCTGCTCTTGGAGGACAGTGACTTCGGGTGCTCCTCGCTTTCATGGAGTCTCTTGGAGGACCCGGATACCCTCTCCTTGGTGGACCCGGACCTGCTGGATGCCTCCAGGCTCTTTTCTAGCTTCCTCTCCTTCTCTGCCTGTTTGCTCTTCATCAGCTCACGAATGCGCTTATGCTGGTGGTGCCGGTGTTTCTGTATCCTCTCGCTCCTGTCTGCTTTCCTCTCCTCCGTCTCCCTCCTGTCCAGCTTGAGGGCCACATCATCCGAGAAGGTATCGGAATCCGAACTGATGTCATCGTACTCCACCAGCGGCTTGATCATCGCGCCCAAGGGTGCCGCCGTCTCCTGGGCTGCCAGCGGTGACTCCTTGGAGTGCCTGGACTTATGCCTCTTGTGCCTGGAGGCCAGCCGGTGCCTCTCCTTGCTGTTCGAACTCCCACTGCCAGGCGTGTGCTGCGAGGACCCCCCGCCGCCCCCATCCTTCTTCCCCCCATGTCTGTCCGGATTTGGCATTCCTCCTCCACTGTGCTCGAGAGAGGGGAGGGGGGGGGAAATCCTCCAAAACCCCCAAAACTTCAAACTTCCTCAACACCCG
>NW_010253578.1:0-8608 GCF_000690775.1 Eurypyga helias
TAGCTGGAGTTAAACCATGACAGTCACCCAAAAGATGTCTGACCAATGACCCATTGGAAACTAATTTTGCTGCTAGTCCTATGAAAGAACAGTACGTTACCACTGTGAATTCACAAGCCCATGCCATGATGTTTCTTCAAAGCAAATGGCTTCTCAAGATTGCACCACAAGATTCTCAAATTTCTTTCAAGGATCTAGTTTCAGTTCCCAGTTCTCTCAAACCTTTCTTTGGCCCGCTCTCACATTGCTGTGAAAATGTATGATATTGGAAGGGTTTGATCTACATTATGAATAGAAGATGCTGAAGTGGCAAAGTCCACATCCTGGCTTTCTCAGCTCAAGCATGGCCATAGGTGGCCATTAGTGTGTCAGTGGTCCCAGAGCCTGCTAACCTTCTGGTGAGGTTAAGGGCATGAAGATGACTAGAGATGGAACTGGAGACAGAAAGGACCCTTGAAGAAAAAATCTTGGGCAGACACAAGTCTGTGCCATGAAGAGGTGTTTTAAATCTTGAAACTTAGCAGCCAAAGTAAACAAAAAGCTGAACCTTTGCAAAACTGTACAGTTACATCTAATAAAGTCTCTTATTTTATTCTTAATCCAGTTTCAAAGACTATTCTTAATCCAGTTTCAAGGGCTTGCCATCACTTGAAATCTTCTATTGAAATGCCTCTGATTTTTGTTGCATTCTCTGAAATTTGAGAAGAAGCTACTTGAAAGACAACCTAAAAACTCTGCCACAAATTAAGGAATTTCTAGTGCTTTTGTTTGTGTAACTGGAGAAGATAGCGCTGATAGACTAAGACCAGTGTTTGCAGAACTCTATGTGGCCCATTCACAGTAAAACTAAACCAGTAAATAAATACGGGTCATTTGCAAGAATTACAATTATTATGATAGACTAATCCAAAACATAAAAGCAGATTGACGAAGTTGAAGCCAGAGTATTCAACAAGCGAAGTGTAGGTCCATTCTGATCTTACTCATTAAAAATTAGTAGAAAGGAAGAAAGAAATAGGGAAAGAAAGCAAGAGCAAAGATCTAGGACACCCTCATATTATTTATAGAGGGGAAGACTTATGAATCACAAAGAAGGACTGCAGTAGGCCATTTACAGACAAAATTAAACAAAGGTCATTTCTTTCCCAGAAAACAACCAGTCCAATGCCAACTACTGAAAATTATGAAAACCAAAATGATTAATGGGACAAGAAAGATGGACATTTCCTGTTCCTTTGGTGTACAGCCTTACAAAATCAAAGAAAAGCTAAACTGTAACCTCCAAAGCATATCCAGAGTTTTCAATGGTTTTATCTGGATAAAACAGGCACAGAAACAAAATGGGAAAAGCCATTTTAAACGTAACCTCAACACCACACCCCTCAATCAGTAACCACCTACCAAAACATTTTGACTACTTTTCTGGTCTTCTTCCTTTTCTGATTTCAAATGGGATAGAGCATGATCACTGCAGGAGTCTAGGGGTATGAATCCTCCACTTATCATTGCCTACGCCTACCTGCAACTTTCTCTGACCTTGAGGAATTGATATGTCCTCTTTGATTCTGGTTAGTATATATGGAGAGAGAAATAACATTTATTTACTCCAGATAGGTGTCAGGACCTGTAAGAACTCTAGTGAGATGTAGGTGCTTCTGAACAGACAGTGTAGAGATAATGAAATACAGTAGAAAATACCAACAATTAAGCAACAATGTCCAATGTTGGTGATGATGCTTAACATTTTAAGACATCAGTTAATAAGGTATTTATTTAGACATTGAAATCAATGGGCAAAGTGCTCATTGCATTAATATGAGAGACCATTTACTTACATGCCTCACCAGAGATAAGGACTTCAGTTTCTCTTTTTCAAAATGCTGGCCTTGGTTATGAGGCAAAGTGTGTTATACCTCCTTTTTTAGAACAGAAAAATTCTGTGGTTAGCTCTGTCTGCAAGAGCAAGAAATTATCCATGACAGTTACTCTGTAACTTGGTGTCCTTACAAAAAAAAAAAAATTAATTTTACAAGACAGCTGAAGAAATCAGTTATTTTTGCTTAGCAAAACAATGGTTGAGAGGAGATGTAGCTGCTGAGCATAAATATATCAATGAGCAGTAAACCTGATGGAGGTGAAAAGAGATGTTTAAGCTAAAAAGTAACTTTGGCACATGAACAAACAAATGCTAACTGGCCATGAGTAAAATCAGGAAAAGTACAAGCAGGTTGCCAATGATTCAGAAAATGAGGGAAGGAAGGATGTTTCCAACAGGAGAAATGCAAGCACAATACCAAAGTACTTCTAAGAAGTAGTTTAACAAGTTTCTGAAAGAGAATAAGAGGACTCAACCTGTTGCTGTGGCTAAACAGAGAGGCATGGAATCATTTCCACGTCAGGATGATATTTGGGTGAATAACCTCTTTCTTCTGCCTTCTTGAATCCTGCTTTACATCAACAAAGAGTGTGAGGCCAGTAGTAGAAGATAAAGAAAAAAGGATGATGGCCTAGCATGCCTCAGTCAGGTGTCTTTCCTGGAAATTTAGGGAACCAAGCATTAAGTAAATGCTACAGAGTGAATCCTCACTTAGGTCGCCCTTGTGATGTTGGAGGTCTGGATTAACATGCTCAGAAAGTCACCTTTTATGTTCCTATCAGTTAATACTTCCCTATTTTCTATATTTAGAAGACATAGAAAGAAACATTCCCCACATCATATACATAAAATAGCAAGACCTCCCAGGCACACCTGGTTATCATGAAGCCAGACACACTGAGAAAGAAATTATTAATATTTAGTTAATTAAACTACTGTTGATTACTAAACTGGACATCTGATGGCAATCCTTGCAATGGTCTGTAGGACAACAGGAGAGCTCTAATCCTTTGACTGGCACACTGATACGACTTTTCCTCTTTGAAGAGTACTTCCTTTTTCACATTCCACATCATTCCTGAAGTGCTTGTTCTATTTCCCAACCTGATTTTACCCTGCCAGTGTAAAAGCTTCTTAGTCACTGATTTGTTATAAATATAGAACACAGCAGCAACTTCTACTGTATCCAGTGAAGTCACACCAAGTAAAAATGAAAGATCTTCCAAAAAGTAGAGAGTGACTACTGATGTTTAATGTAACACTTCCCTTAGCTGCAGACAATGTCACTTCATTCTTTCAAAAATTATGGACTTGTCTGCTTGTATTTACAAAATTACTTGATCTAAAGTGTGATGATGAAACTGAATTTACAAAGGTATTTTCTAGCTTTTTCTAAAACTGCCAGACAGATTACTAAGCCTCAAATATATCATACACTCATATTTACTTTACCATCAAAATTCTAGCTGGAAAGTTATTAATTTTTTCACCAAGAGGTCCCACAAACCACGTTCCCCACCACTTGAAGTTTCTACCATGAGTATCTTCTCTGCCACTTACATGTGATGCTGTCACTCCGTTTGCCTTGTCTCTGTTTCTTGGCTGACTGACAAGTCAGTTTTGTATCTAACAATACAAGGCCCAGGACCTCATTCCTTGGGGGAGCATCTCCCACCAATTTCAGACAGTCTCGTGGAGAGAGTCACCCAACATATTGCTTGGGTATTGGTTCCTTGCCATTTGCCTCAGGAAACAAGCAACGAAGACCTCAGTCTCACCGTCATCATGAGAAAGATATTTTTACTGTCCTTGTGAGCAGGTGTCAGCTAACCTCATTTCCTGGGTGCAGAGTGGGCAGACAGCCGTTGTGTCCTGGGAAGTGATCCATGCACAACTCCCTCATTTCTCAGGACCATTATCATCAACTCTTTCTCTTTGCTGATCCTTTGGAGAGGGGATATGTTTTTTCCCAGGCTGTTTGTTACTGTGAACAAGAGGAGGAGGGGCAGGAACAGCAGCCACAGCCTGACAAATGACCCTTAGTAACAGATTAAAGAAATGGTAAAAATTAGCTGTGCTACAAACTTCCTTAACTCCCTTTCCCTTCAATTCTGCCCAGCGCTTTCCTTCCCACCTGCATCCATATAATAGGCTGAAAGGTGTCTTCTCAGGGTCCTTAATTAACAGGAATACATTAATGGAGAGGAAGGATGACCAAAGCACACACGATTAGTCACTGAATATAACTGTAATTCAGGACACATTCAGTGACTAATTGATTCTTAATTCCAGCATTACCCAGACACCAATAGGAATGCCTAGCATTGGAGCACTCTGCCTCCAATAATCCTGTTCGCACCAAAAACTGTGTCACAATGACTTAGGTAGCAAAAACAACCAGTGTGCTTGCAGCTGAGTCAATTGTTAACTTACCTCACTCAATAGAATCTCACACTCCCTGGAAAAGAAAAGGGACAGAGTTGTCACAGCCCTTCTGGCTCTCATTTGAGCTGAGAAGGCAGTTAGGGTTTCAGCACTGTCAGTCAGTTCAGGAGCACAGGACTGGACCAATGCCCGCTAACTCTGTGAGACATTTTTTAAAGACCCGTCTTGTAGGAATATATTCACACGTGGGAGCTTGAACACAATAATAGTAGCACTCCATCTGAAAATCTCTCAGGTGTGGATTAATAGAGGCCGAGAAGAGACTTCTGGCCTCATCTAGTATGGTCATTCTTATGAACTGATACTGGAGGCAGTGCAGACATCTTTGCCTTCCTGCTCAGCCAGTTCCATCATGTCTCTTCACACAAACAGAGAGCTGGCAGTGAAACCTAGCACTGGGGCATACCTCGTCTCCTTTGCATGATCATGTTGACTTCTCATATCTTCCTAAGCTTCAACTAAAAAAGGCCGTTTTCTCTCCTACTGCTTCCTTATGTTTGTTTTCTAGTGCATGTAATGATAGTATTTGGATGGAAGTAGTCAATCAGCTCAAACTCTCTTCCATTGCTTTTTCATTTTTGACTAAGGTGACCAAGTTCTGCCCTGTTGTTAAGCAGGTGGGTATTTTAACCTCACTAGAGGCTAATAAGTTTCTTTCAGGAAGTCCTTGTTTGAGGGAAAATCCATTGAATGAAGACTCTCCTCTTGGTTTTGCAAGGGAGGGCTTGACTCTGATGTGTCACTTTTTCAATGTGCAGGTTTTTTTCCTGGGACAGTCAGAGATCTTGAGATGGGGTATAATCTGAAATGTGGCCCAGTGAGGAATGCTTGACCCATGGGAGACTTTAGACTATACCCACATCTCATTTTTGAATGATCATGACAAAGATCACCTAACTATGCTTTAACCTCTTTCTGATTGATGTTGTAAATCCTGACCACTTCTGCCACATCACTAAACATATCAAATATGGAAAAGCTGAAGCAACAGAGTTGCCCTCCTTACTATACCTCTGTGCCTGTGATTTTTTTTTTTTTCCCAACAAAAGCATACTACATTAGCAGATTAAAGTAGCTGATTTTCTAGATGGAATAACTCTGGGTTTTTTCCTCATTTTCCATCACAGTAAAAGAGATTTAGTCTGAATCACTCTCAGCACTTCACAGGAACACTTCCATTTCAAAACATCTACATGAAGTACAGATTTGGAGAATGAAGGTGAGAGTTTATCTTGTGGTCAGTCAGCACACAGTAGAGAATACAGAGTTGAAGAAGACAATAGGGAGCCTCAGTAGTGTCCATTTTTTGTGTTTGGTGTTTGTCAAACAGTTAAATTTTCAGTGAAATGTTTGGAACATCTTTTTAGGCCAATGCTGTGTCACTGCCTCCCAGTGTAATGTCCTTTTTCCATATCATTACTGCTGTGAAACTTCTGATGTCTAATAAATGCTGTCAGTGTGTTGTGAAGTACTCCATGTGATAAGTTTGGAATTCTTATTCCTAAAATTTTGAATTGCATCATCTTACACATTTCAGTCTTTGTCTATGAAACTACACATGAAATGTCTGGATGCTGAACATCATCGAATCTTAGTCTGGAAAGTCATTATTTTCCAGAAGCGACATGTCAAAAAAACCAAACCCATTCTTACTCATACTGGGGCAGAAATCTGCAGAACACCAGATTGCCTCATGAGGTTGGATGATATCAATACTTCTGGCATGTGAGTATCTTCAATCATAACCCATAAAGAAGCAGGGCATTTGCGCAGGCAAATATACACACAAACACACACATGTGCACAGAGATGCACACATGCATGCACATGTTGTTGGGAAGAGGGCGTACTTGTGGAATTTAAAAAAAAAAAATCTTCTGCATTTTGCCTTAAAGATCCTTAAGACTAGATACCCAAGAGAAGGTTTATCCTGTGCACCCCTAATGTTGCTTTTCCCAGGATGGAGAGAGCCAGAGAGGCTTGAGGAGTTTGCAGTGCAAAAGAAGGGTGAAGCCAATGTCTGACCTCCCATCACAGGTCACCCCCAACACCAGCACACCTCTACAAATGGGACCAGCCTGAGACACTGTCCTGGGGTCACTTGCCCTCTGTCCTTCAGAGACAAGTCAAGGAAGACTTCCTGCTAAGTCTACAGGAGATCTCAGCAAGATTTCCTTTCACCTCCTAGAAATAGAGCCATAGAGAGTGCACACAATCATCTTGTAAATAACTACTCTACCTATTGTGAGTAACACCTCATTTGGAAACTGAGTGGGTCTTTTAGGAATGATGCAGGCTTGACTCCTGCCAAAAACACAGGGGGAACATTTTGGAGTGAAGAGTGGAAATCTGCTAACTCACTTCAAGTGAAATCCCTGAGATTAACTTGTTGGACTAAATGTCTGTGTAGCCCAGTTTACTTATTTATTTTTATAAGCAAAGTAATAAAGTAGGATATCAATGGAACCCTCACCCCTTATCCTCCTAGATAAGGGTTTGATTTCTCATTTAAGAGCCAGCAAAAAGTTTATTTCAATGAGCAACTCTTCAAGGAACATTGCTACTTACACAGGACTCTATTTAGTACAGACAGATGATAAAATCATCAGTTTTGCTTGCCATTAGCAATGCAAATAAGTGTGTAGCTGAGTCACCACTAACCCAACACTGTTTCAGGAAAACTGTAGTTAAGTGTGCTGTGAGTGCTTACCTCCATGTGATGTTAGTGTTCCCATCTATTGCCCCAGGACATTCAGCCCCAGTGGAGGCTGTTAGGCTCATCACAGTGACCATGGTTGGAGCATTTCAACCTAAACAGCCTGAGCATTCCAGAGGAGACTGCCTTTCTCAGGTATACCCTTTTACCCACTTATATAAAGAGTATAATGCTAATTTGGCATAATGGGGCAACTGCTTGGCTGTTTAAATCACTTTAGCTCCCTTTGAGTCATTGGCTCTACCAATTAATTCCATCTTAGGGAAGTCTGGTCCGAAGTACTAGAGGGTTTGCTTTTGTATGTTTGTTGAGATTATGAGGACAATATCACCTTCTGGTTCTTATATCGACTGTGATCCCCTTTCCAACTCAGGCTATGATATACTCTTTGAAACCCCTTCTATTATCTACTCCTTTTCAATACAGCTTGTTGCATTTCACAGTAATCTCCCATTCTCATTAGGGTCCCTATAGGATCAAGACATTGCAATGCTCATGTGGGATGTTCAACAGGAGTACAGAAGAGACTCCAAAGTGCTGTGTTGAGGCTCTGGGTCCTGTCAGCCCCTAAACTGGACAGCGTTCATGCCCACACTTGGTTGATGTAGTTGTCGTGTGCAAGACAAGTACTTTTAGTGTGAAGTCTATGGCTGTCACACAGGTTGCAGAGAGCTGAGCAAGTTTGCTACAGCCATAGTCTGAGATTTCTGCTGCTCCTCTGAGGTCAGGTCCACCCCTAGTAAAGTATTCCAGGGAGAAGAATTTCCTGGAAAAGCGCCAAGTTCCTAAAGAAGTAAGAAACTGAGAACTGAGACATTGACCACTGTAAAGCCAGGTAACACCACCCAAAAGTCTTATCAGGAGAGACATATAAAATCATTTAGGTTGGAAAAGACTCTTGAGGTCATCAAGTCCAACACATGCCCCTTTCTTTTTCTCGTCTGAAGGATTAAGCTAACACAAACACTTTCATTTCTTTGAATTAACATAAATTACAGTGTTCCCTAATTGTGCAAGCCAGGTATCTCACAAGAGTGTTTCCTGGTAAAATTTCCAAAACATTGCTCTTAGGTTTGAAATTTTGTGAGAAAAACCTTTCTTCTTGGCATTTTGGTGTTCTTTCTTCAAGTCAAAAGCAGAATCATAGAGGGCTCAAAATAAGAGGCAGAAATCAATGCAGAATCACAGAATGGTTCCAGTTCAAAAGGGCCTTAAAGATTATCTATTTCCAACCCCCTGCTGTGAGCAGTGATACCTTCCACAAGACCAGGTTACTCAAAGCCTCATCTACCCTTGCCTTGGACGCTTCCAGGGATGGGGCATCCTCAGCTTCCCTGGGCAACCTGTTCCAGTGCCTCACCACACTGTCTGTGAAAAATTTCTTCCTTATACCTAATCTAAATCAACCCTCTTTCAGTTTAAACCCATTACCTCTTGGCCTATCACTTCATGTTCTTGTAAAAAGACCCCACCCAGATTTCTTGTAGGCCCCTTCAGGTACTGGAAGGTCTCCCCGGAGCCTTCTCTTCTCCAGGCGGAACAAGCCCACCTCTCTCAGCCTGTTCCAATCC
>NW_010253578.1:9068-15678 GCF_000690775.1 Eurypyga helias
GCAAACTTGCTGAGGGTGCACTCAATCTCACCATCCATGTCACCGACAAAGATGTTAAACAACACTGGTCCCAGTACCGATCCTTGAGGAATGCAGCTCGTTGCTGGTCTCCACCTGGACATTGAGCTGTTGACCACAACTCTCTGAGTATGACCATCCAGCTCTGTTGAGATCTGAGCTTCAGAGAGTTAACTCACAGCTCACCTCTGAATTTGACCCTGTGAACTAACACAGCAGCATCCTTCAAAGCCTTCTAGCTTCTCTCTGATGAAAATGTTTTAAAACAAGATATCAGAGCAAAAGTATAGTAAAAACTAAAAGTGGTTTGTGGAGAGTTTTGTCTATCCCTGCAAAGCAAGAAACTCTAAGCAAATATTTACATTCTGCTCATTAGGAGTTTAGATACAATCCTGCTAAACCTATTTACAGTCTGCCCGTTAGGAGTTTAGATACACGCTAACATCAGCACTCGAGAATTAGTCACTCTTCCTTTTCCCATTATGCAATGAAATCAAAAGAAGTGTTTTCTTCTCTGATGTTTGCTGCAGGAAAGGTATGTTTAACCGTGGAGGGTAACAGTGACAGATGCAAAGGTCCCACCAAGGATGTCCCACCTCACTGGCATCATAGGCAGTGTTATGAGAAGAGTCTGAATCCTTTAAAGTAAGTGCCTGGCTGCGGCAGGGCATCCAAAAACCCCAGCAAGATGCCTTGGTTCCCTTTTTATGGGGGTGCTTCTTGAAGGTGCTTGAATTGAGAGTGGTTTGACAGCAGAAGAAAGCCATCAGAGACCTTCAACCTGGACACCAGCTCTGTCCAAGGCTCTGCTTTCCATGTCACATGTGCATGCACCAAATGATCGCAACTGCCCACTCTCCAGGATGCTCAGTATCACCAAAGGAACCAAGCAAGCAAGCCAGAAGCCTCAGGCAGGCTCTGCCTGCCTCTGCCCCCAAACCCAGTACTATGTCACAACTTGTGCTTCACTCCTGTACACGTGCTCACCCCTTCACATTAACCACTGCAGGTTTTGCATGTGTTCACCACATGCACATTGGGAAAAAGCCTGTGGGAAACACAGCTCTACAACAGAAAAGGTTATTGAAAGAGTTGCCTTCTTTGTTTTCCTTGCACTGTTATTTATATTCATCTTTAACAAGGCAAAAACTTCTACAGGAATCACTCTACTACAGGAAAAAGACAGTGATGACTGGGATTGAAATGCAGCCCAAGCAGGTGCACACTGCCTTCCCAAATGTTGTTTCTCTTCTTCCCCAGCTTCTGTTTTCCTCCAACACAGCTGGCAGACCTTTTTTTTTTTTTTTTTGCTAGAAAGCAAGGATGTTGTGGTCTGAAGCAGGATAATTTTGGGCAGCCATGAGTTAACAATTAGTTAATATTAGTTAAAGTAAACAGCACTATTAGTTTTACCTTTCCAAAACGTGATAATAAAACAATAATGTAAGTCACCCATTCCTGGCCTTTCTCCAGTATTCTGAAGTTTTGTTATGATTTACTGGACACAACGTCAGGCAAATCTATTATCTTTCAGATGGCTGTTTATCTCAAGCCTGGTCTCCAGACCTGGCTTTTTTTCCAAGGCATGCAGCTTTATCTTGACTTCACAGAGATTGACCTGCCTGACTCCTGGTAGAATATGTTATGGTGACTTTCCAAACTATACACAAATATATACATAAAAAGCAAAAAAAGAAGCATATGGTGACGCCAGAATTTTAGTTATATTTTGTATTGGGGTAAGTTTTGATTTATTTTATTTTTAATACATTCAGTTGAATGAAACCAATGGCATGCAGTAGAATGCTACATCAAAATATTGGTAGATATTCTGAGTGACAACTTTTTAATCTCTGAATTCACTGACATAAATTCCAGCATGGATCTCCTCCTCCTCTTGTTACTCATTACAAGTTACAACTTTACCTTTTGGGTTTTTTTGTTGGGTTTTTTTAGTTCAGGATTTGAACCTATCACATTCCATGAAATGAGACATCAGTAAGTTTAGCTTCAGGCCCCAATATATTAAATTCAGGGTAATTGCAGTGTGCAATTGCTTTACACAACATGAGCAATTACAGAGTGTGTATCCAGGCCCAGTGTAGATCTGTGTTCAGATGTCTAACTGAAGAGGACTCATAGCTAGGTCTGAAAATATTGGGAGCTATATGGCTCCCAATCTTTCTATCAGATCTGACTATTCAGCTAGCATGCTTTCTTCCTCCCACTGCAGTGGCCCAATAAGCCGTTTCTGTCCATCACATGTTGTTATTTAGGGTTGGCTGTTTAGTAAAAAAAAAAAAAAACAAACACCCCACAAGTTATAGCATGGGCGCACACGATTTTGGAAGTGTTGTGTATAGAACGTGTGCTTTGCATTCTGTGGTATAATTGCTAATATATAAGTATTTCCATAGTTAAACAAAAAGCTGATAGTAAATAACAGAGCACTTAAAATGGATTAATGTTATTCTTGGATGCCTGGCATATAGAGAGGAGTTTTTGTAATTTTTTAAGTATTGATTTACTCTACCAAACGGCTGCTACTTCTTCCTGGAGCTCAGAGAAAACCTTTCTGCTTCCAGAACCAGAACCAGAGCATCAAATGGGCACCAGAGGGCAATAACCCACTCTATTTCTTCCTGTTTCTTGGCAACACCTCAACAAGCTTCCATCCACCTTCTAAAGCTGTGGCCTAACCTTTTCATCTCTTTTGGTGCACCCCAGTAACACACATATGCAAATAATGAGCCATTGCAAAATGGCAATTATATTTTAATTTCATGACAACACACTGGGAAATGAGGGAGTTACTTTGGCCATGGCAACCTAATTATCTCATTCTTGACAGTGTAAATGCAGAGCAGGATGCTGAAAGGATGTCTACTTTGGGTTTATACTTACAACTCTACAACTGAGAGGGGCATCGTCCCTGAGAAGATCTTGTGCTGTCTTGGTGTTAGAACTGTATGCAGAAGAGACATGCCAAGTATGAACCTTGAATGTTTATGAAGATTTCTTCATCTCAGGCTCACAGCTGATTTCTCCTCAGGGAGCTGAAGTTACAATATAATGCTGACGAGTTTTTAACTTGCTCCTCTAAGAAAGATGTCAACCCATGCTCATTAGTTTGGAGGGAGCAGAGGGTTAGCAGAGAGGATAGTTCCCACAGTAGTGGCAAGCATAGCCCAGGAGCTGACCATAGATACGCCTGTTGCTGGTGTTGCTCTTCTTGAGAACATCTGTCTTTCCCCAGCTCCTTCAGTGAGGTTTATCCTGAGCTCTAACCTGGCCAGTGAATGAGGAAAGATGCAGCCTCCAGCCACATCATCCAGTCATTTGTCCTACCATCCATATTAAGCAGGACATGTGATGGAAAGTGGCAATGCCCTTGCCTATTTTGCTCACCAGGCTCCTCTAGCTGGAAAGATGCAAGTCATTAGAGACCCCAGACTAAGGCTGAAAGCAGGATGTGAAGCTTTTACGTCTCCTTTGTTGGAGGCAAAGCTAAACCCACTGGTTTTTTTTGATAGAGTGAGGAAGCCATGTCTAGGCTGTGTATACTCGTGTCTGTATCACTGAACTTAACGGCAGAGCTTGTCCTAGGTACTGAGAGGTCAGTGTCAAGCACACTCTGAAGTCTCTCCTGGTTTTTTTTTATGCAATCTCCACATTTTCTTTTTGTAAAAGGACACTTGATAGCATATTTATTTCTTCTTTTAAGCCATCATCTTTTCAATGGCATCAGCAACAGAGGTTTGAGTTGTGACCTGAGTGAAATTCCAGTAGCCTCACCCTTTCAGTCTGTTTCTAAAACTCATTGAACGTGAATCTTTATGGAGAGCAGTGGTCGATAGCCATTTTGTACTCATTTTGCTATTAGTGATACCTAGCAGCAAGGTTACCCCTCCTGTGACCATGAACTGTTGTGATGAGCTGCAGCATTCCTCTCCTCCACAGCAGACCAGAGGAAAGGCTAGTGGCCAAACCTGTCCTAGGGACCCAACTTTACCAGATGTAAGCATTTTCCAACTAGGCGTAGCAAGGCAGGTATTGACTAAAAGGTTTGGGGTGTCTGGGAAGCAGCTTGTACCATAGCTGCTGCGGAACAACAGCCCTGTTTCTTGGTTCTTGTACAGGACAAGGACATCTTGTATTTGATCCTGGTTCTGGAGCTACTGCAAGGAGCTGGGCAGGGCTTTGGCAGAGGACCTTTTCCCTAAGTTGCTGGGGGAAGCCTGAATATATTGCACTAGAATCAGCAGTAGATTCAAGTCAAAGTATTACAGTGGTGGTGAAAAGGAATCATAAAGACATTGTGTTGACATTTCCATTGAGCCAGTCTTCCTTCATTTGCTGAGCCCTGATGCTAGTGCTAGTAGTTAGCCTGTCACACTTGTGTTGGGTGGTTTCTGGAGACTGACACCAGGTATTACTTCTAGAAATGGAAAGGAACCAGAAATGGTGTTTTTACACATCTTACTTTAAAATACTATTAGTGGATTCTAAATGTAAACAGGAAAATATTAGACTGGAGTTAAAAGTTCCCCTCCATTTTTATTACAAAGATAATTTTCTCTAGCTTTCAATGAAGCCTCTGATACCAACCTAGCAGTTTCTTGGCTTGCCTGTTAGATGCAAACAGCTGCCCCTGAACTCCTGTCTGACTACCCAGGGCTGGATATCATGCTGCCATGTGCCTTTGTGACACAGTTGCCCCAGATTAACAATCATGTGTAAGTTTGAATACTGCATTCCTGATCACAAGGTTTGAGGGCAAATTCCTGTTTCTGCTCCTTGAAGGACATTAAAATCTGTTCAGTTTACCCAGAGAAAAATTGCATTTGCTGTATCTTTCCTATTTATTTTTTTTAAACCATGATTCTCTAAACCAGTCAACATCATCTGGGAATGGCTGTAAACACCAACATTTTTTAATTATATGCATACATAATAGTGAACAAAGATTTGCCAGTGATCCTCCCGTTGGCACATCTCTGCTCAAAAGAAAAATCTGTTCAGTTTACCCAGAGAAAAATTGCATTTGCTGTATCTTTCCTATTTATTTTTTTTAAACCATGATTCTCTAAACCAGTCAACATCATCTGGGAATGGCTGTAAACACCAACATTTTTTAATTATATGCATACATAATAGTGAACAAAGATTTGCCAGTGATCCTCCCGTTGGCACATCTCTGCTCAAAAGAAATGCCTGTCTTTTAACCATGCCCCTCTAAGCCTTTCTTTTATGAGGCATCCTGTTATGCAAGACCTTGGCTGCGATCCAAACCATATTGGGCCCCTTTTAAGCATCCCTTTTACAACCTATCCTTTACAGTAACACACCAGTCCCTTGTTTCCCAACAACAACTTTCTGTACGGAAAGCTTTCAGCCCCAAAGAAGCCTTTAGACCCAGCAGTTGTGTGTTTTCACCACAAATAACAGCTCTTATTAATCAGCAGCATTAATCTATAAAGGCATTATGCCGAAAACTAGCAGCTTTTCAGAATTTGCTGAGAATGTTACAAGAACAGTAACACCTAGAAAATCCCTTGGATTTAATTAGTGATGCATTTCTTTTGGGTTGCAATGTTCAGGACTAAGATAGTCTCTCTCAGTCGTCACTTCGGTTGACCTAGAGGACACAGGGTATATATTAGCCATCCACTGATCTCCAAAGAAATTCTCCTGAACTAATCACTGAGCCCGTTACAGGCTTATTTCACAAAGACTTAAGAACTGGAGATCTTGATATCCTTTTACACACCCTCCTCACGCTGCCATCTGGTTAACAAGCCACTGCCCGGGAAAGTAATTTATCTGTCTGTAGTCTCCATGAAGAAAGCAAAGAGAACTAATTTCTGAATGAAATCCCAAATCAGACCATTAATTAGGTTATGGAAGAAATCAGAAAAGAGAGGGCACCATCCAAAACTGAATTCTCTTGCTGTAGATGGAAATGTAAAATTTAGCAGTCTAGTTAAGAAAGATTCTGTCCTTTGGACAGAATACCATCCGATCATTACAGAGCAGCCCATCTCTGAATGGAGTAAATGAGTTTTAAACTGTTAATATTTTTGTTTTTCAAGTCTCTAATTTTGCAAGCAAAATGCAGTAATAGGTACATATGTGTGCTTTCTTAGGGAAATTATAGTTGCTGTCTTGCAAATTATGACTCAGACACAGGCCTGGAGGAGAGAGTATTTTGGCAGGAGGGTAAAATATCACTGGATGTTTTCATTATCATTAAGTATAGAGGTCAAATGAGCAGATTTTATGCCTGGGCTGGTAAATTTTCAGGCCAATTTGAAAGCTGAATTACAGTACCTAGTACAGAAATTGCTTATTGTACCATACTAGCCACAGTCCCTAGTGGGAATTTGGAAGTCTGTGTTTGAAAGACTGGGAAATAAACCATAATGGATTATTAGCAGCAAATGTGTTACAGCAGAATGGTGATCTGCTACCATGTTCTTGATCCCGTGACACATAAAAAAATCCCTTGCGTGACTGTCATTAGTTATGCTGGTGTAATTTAGAGATGATGGGCTGGATGGGAAAGGAGAATGAGAATCCAAACCTGATGCAT
>NW_010253578.1:15702-37585 GCF_000690775.1 Eurypyga helias
TTATAAATCACACCGGTGCATATACACCTTTGCTGTATCTTCAGTGGGGTCCAGACCACAGTGTATTCTAGATTTGCTTTTCTTCACCAATCTTTGAGCCTGGTCTTTCCACACACTGAGCCAAGGGCAACTGGTGAAGAAGCACCTCTGCTAGTTTCACATCTCACTTCTGAGATCATTTGGGTCATTGACTCTGCTCTATGATAGACTCTGAAGAGCGAGACTCACAGCACTCTGTAGTGAAAAAGATTAGGCACTGCTTGTATATGACTTGTGCAAATTCAGGACCTCTTGTCTTCTCCAGACTCTCTCTCCAAGCCTCTCCAGCAATGAAAAGTTTCATCAATTTGTGATGCTAGTCTGGTCTGGCTAATACATTTGGGAACAGTTTTCAAGTTAGATTATTAAATAGATTTTTTGAAAGGATGGGGAATAGAAGTGAGGGAAGGGCATTTTTCCTATTATTTCTTCACCTGAGGCTATCATTATACAAACATGATTGGGAAAAAAAAAGAAAAAACAAAAACCAAAATAACCAAATTCATGACTTCAGCAGGGCTTTAATTCTTTTGCTGTCAGGTATTAATTTAAGCCACAACTAAAACAATGGGCTGTTGGACACCATTGGTGCAGCCAACAGCCTGGTGCACATGACTTTTCCACTGGAATGCTTTCAAGGTCTTTTTCCTCTTCCTATCCTAGCTGTGAAACCTTTATGCAAACGGTCTTAGTCACAATTAGATTACATCAAAGAATGTTTGTCTTGGTTTCAAGCCTGCTTGGGCTAAAACCAAGATAAATTGCAAATTGGCTAAAACCACCAACAAACACCCACTTTTTCTGGTCATTACAGATGAGGAATGTACAGTGCCTTGAGGTCTTGTATTTCCACCGCCCTATCCTGTCCTTAGTCAGCAATTTGTTAGGTAATTGGAAAACAAAGTTCAATAGACTGTCTCAGAGTGGGTGGGGATTTTTTTCTTTCCTCTTTTGGCTTTTGTGCGTCATAGAGTACTTACAAAGGCATCGGCTCACAACTGGACCTGTGTAAAAGCAGGCACATGTGAAGCGCAAAGAATGGAGGCAACCCACAGTTCATAATCCTGGAAGACAAGTAAAACTTAATATGACAAATGACAGGGGAAGGCAACAACTTTCTGCCTCCTCCTCTCCCTCCACAGTCACAACTGAGGAAAATAAAGAGGTACCGAATGGGCTTGTCCTCCTCCCTTCCTAATGTAAAGCTGCCACCTTCAAAATTATCTATAGGCTAGAAAATGTAGACAGGGATCATTTCAGCAGCTGTTAAAATAGAGATGTCTCTGGAGGGACACACTAGGACACGGCACAGCAAAGCTCCAGGTGGAAGACCCTGGAGGATGGTGAGAACAAAGTTAAACACCCTGCAACCAGACAAGCAGGGATGTGAAGGATAGATTTACTTTAAAACAACTGGTTTTTGTAAGTCTTGGTGTGAGATAGGCAGTGAAGTGGGAAGCCAGGAGGGACTTTGAGACTAGAAATGAGAAGTCACTGTTAGTATAAATGAACTTTTTATTTCTGCAGGCTGAAGAGGGCCCTGCAATCTCACTGTTTTAGGGCTGTGCTGTTCAACTCTCAGCACCATACCGATTTTGCTACGTAAGTTTTAAATCTGTGTAGCTCAGTAGACACTCGTGTAGTTATTCTGGAATTATACCATTACTTCTCAATAGAGGTGGCCAGAAAAAATAAATATGATGCAGGAAAAAAAGTTGAAAGTACAAAAATACTCTGGGCTCGATATTCACCATGAGGAATATTTACTCCTTGACATTTACATTGGCCAGTCAGCCCAAAATAGAGTGTTTTCCCAGAAAACAATTCCATGAAGATACATTTTCAGAGAAATTTTTTTCTGACGCTTTCCCTTAAGTGTTTCTGCCAAAGCTCAAGGTGGCTGCCACGGCTGCTAGCACCGTGCTGAAATCTCTGTCATTTAATCACGGGATGGCATAAAGGCTGTGCAGAAAATTTTAACAGCTGGAAGTTCAGGGTGTCAGACAGTAGTTTCAGCTGTGTGCTGCCGCATGCAGTAGATTAATATACTCCTCTGGAATGCAGAACAACCATAATTATCACTTAGTCCAAACTGAATGAGAAAAGCGTGGCAGATGGTCAACTTCCCAGGTGTCTGCAACTGTCTGCTTCCTCACCTTCCCCTTTCCAAATATTCTTCACCACAGGTCTATGTCCTTAATGCCAGAAGTTCCCCTGGGTTTCATTTTTTTCACCCACTGCCATCTTTTTAATAGAAGCAAGTTTATTCTAAAGAAAAATGCAATCCTCCGCAGCTAGAGCAGAGTAACGAAATCTGTGCTTTGAACATGAGATAAAGAAATCCAGATTTTAGCAGATAAATGTGTTCCTACATTTTCATCTTACATGAACAGTAACTGGTAAGATAAAGGTCACTTCGGACATTTTGTGGTGGATTTTTTCTAAGAGGTTCTGGTTTAGATGGTGAAGTGATACTGAGCTCAGTGAGGTAGAAAAGGGCTCACACTGCTCCCAGGAGTAACTCTTCCAGTAACTGTGCTGATACTGGTATATGGCATGGCCTGGTCTGGAACAGTAACAAGAATTACAAATTGATGTTTTCATCTTCATAGTCACTGAAGCTGTCACCAGAGACCAACCAAAAATACAATATGTCCAAATAAACCACAAAGCACTTTCGGAACAAATCCACGAAATGTAATTCCATCTAATAGACACCTGAGTAGTTTACAGTGAGCTTACAATGAGCTTTGAATTAATCTGTACAGTCTCATTTAGACATGCTGTTCAACACACAACACAATATGCCCTGGTGTCTTGGCCACCTCCAGCTGTGCAGAGGGCACGGTGGGAAAAAAAACTTGGCTGAGGTGGACAACTAGTGCCCAAATCACAACCAGAAAAGGGTCGTTACATGGTCTTGCTGCTCTGCTAGGACTGTCTCCCAGATGTGAAAAGTCAGATATAGTCTAGGATATAATGAGTTACATCTACTTGGTGTGATTTAGGTGCAAGGTGATAGATAAACAATCCCAGCGCATTATTTTCTGGTGGAAGAAAATATTTTCAAATTAATTTGGTGCTTTCCACAGACTTCTAGGGCCCTGGTGATTTTCTAACCACATAGGCATTTTCTCCTAAACCTTGAAATCCTAGAAAAAGTGAAGGATCACTCTAAAAAATACAACTGTTGTGAAAGAAAACAGTTGTTGCTATTCTGAAGTGTTCTGTTTCTAAGATTGGAAAATGCTTCTCTGATGTTTTGAGAATGAAGTGGAGTTTAAGATTTTCAAAACGTATGGGTGGTTGGGGGTGAGTTATGTCTGTGTGTCAAACTGGTGTCTGATTTCAGGCCTGATTTTCAGAAATGCTGAGAAATGCCTTTCAGAAAAACAAGCCATGTAATGCTGTTGAAAATCTCAGTCAGAGTTCAGATCCAAACATAGTTACAAATTTCAGGAATGATTAGGTCAGTGGTCTGTTTTTTATCCTTTACAATTACCACAATGACTTATGAGGTTGGGATCTGGTTCCAGATTTCCTGAAAGTGTGTGACAGTTTTGATCTGGCATGTCCTAAGGCCATGTGCCCATTTAAATTACTTACTTGACTGAAAAACATGGATTAAAATAACATACTAGCTTTTAAAGAATAAGGCATTGGCAAGCTACTGCAGCCTATGTACGTGTATATATTTGCCAACCAGAAAAATGTTTGCAGACTCATGGACAAGGCAACCTGAAGGTTTCATTACTATCTTTTAGTAAGAAATTTTACAGCTCTCTCCAGAGTGAGAAGTTTTCACATTAATTGCTGCATCAGACCCGTAGCTTCTGTTGCACAAATGTTTTCTGGTGGCACCGTGACAAGTGATTTGGGGCCAGAACATGGACAAGGGTTTTATGGCTCTCTCTTGTGACCTGTCCACACTTACTTCCTATAACCTGTACAGCGGTTATCCTGTCCCCTGCCCGCAGCACACAGCAGTCGCGTTCTGTGATCGTACGCTTATTTAGGTTGAAAGACAAATGCATGTCTGGTATTACTAACATTATCTAGATGCTAATCGACTGTGACATTGATCTCATCCAATAAAACAGCTTGAGTCAGGTCCCATATAGCATTCCCCTATTTTGTAACTGTTTGGCTAACCTGGTGAAGGCTGGTGGATCACAGGAAGGTTGATGGTGGTTGGGTCTCCTGTATGTAGCCAGGCCAGCTGCTTAGCCCCACATCTTGCCCTGTGACTGAGTCTGTGTCTGGGAGTTTCTGCATGTAGCTCTGGCCTGGAAATGCCTAGATAGGGACAAAACAAACTGTTCTTGTCCTTTCTTTAGAGCATAAAGATCACCGCAGTGGCAAGGTTTCTTCTGAGCTTTACATCAGTCAAGGGTTAAATGACCTGTATAAACCATAAGATGCTCAAAGGCTTCTTGTGATAGTCTCTTAACTCTGGGATGTCTCTGGCTGCAGAAGCGAAATCAGCTTCAGTAAGAGATGGATATGCTCGGTCACACAAAGAAAACAGAGGACACATCATATCAGAGGCAAAAGCAGAAAATTATTCTGTTCAAAAAGTTGAAACAAAAGATTTCATAAACATCATACTTTTAGTGTACTTGATTTCTCCCTCTCCGTGAAAAAGATCAATGAACCATTGAACCAACCAGACCCTCCAAGGAAGACACGTTATTGTGGATTAAGTTTTGAGGGAAAGATTTTTGGTAGAGTTGAAAATTAATTTCAGAGTACGCAACTAAATCTAAATGTAAGCATGGAACACAGTCGGTGAGCTACTGTGATGGTCCAGAACAAAGAGCAGTGATTCAGCACTGTGTCTGAAGACATTGTGGGAGAACCCTGCATTATTTGTTTTTATAAAGAGACATTAGTCTTTCTTAAATCCAGCCAATAGTGTTTGGTTTTGGAAATAGAGTGAACTCTTTCACCAAGTGTTTACAGGACTCCCAGGTCCTCTTCATCCTTCAAGTGTGATTTGCATGCTGTCTAATGCAAGTGTAACCCAGGAAGCTTGTAAGGATCCAAGCACTTTCCCGCCCACCCCTGCAGTGCATCCAGCAGGGCTGTAACAGCAGCGAAAGAGGCAGCTACTGCTAATGCAGCACTGAAGGCTCTGATCAGAAAGGGAGAGGTGATGGGGACATGCCAGTCAGTGGCAGCTGGAGGGTGGTGTTCAAAATTGAATTCCTGTCAGACTTGGAGTGTTTTTATCTTTTTCTTGTTGGTTGCCAGGAGGTTTTTTTTTTCTTCTTTGCCTCTTTTTTTTTTTTTTTTTTTAGGCAGCACACACATTCCTCAGAGTGATTTTTTGTTCCTCTCCCTCACTTCCCTGAACACTCATGCGTGGCTGCACAATTTTTCTGCCTTGCTTGGTGGTGTGATGGGGAGGGAAGGTGCGGGGGGCAGACGAGTCGCCGCTTGTGACCCGATGGTGTGGCAGCCGTTGTGGTTAGCGGGGAGCAGAGGGAAAGGTTCTCAATGGAGCCATTGCTGAAGTCAGTTTTAATCAATTTAATTGTTAACATTCGTCAGAGAGAGGGAGGAAGCAGACCACAGACTAACACGATGGGGTTAATGGAAAGAGAAGTGATAAAATATAACCTTACAGCCTGCTGTGCAGCAAGTCCCTGAGAGATTAGAAAGTTATCAAGCAAGAGAACAATTAAACTGATTTGTATTTAACTCTGCAGAGAGTAAAACCAGCAGAGATAATGGAAGGCAAAATACTGCTTTCTGGGTTTTTCCCTATAAACTCCTTTGGTCCATAACTCTCTTACTCTGTGCCCCTTAGCAATCCCTAAGACCTGGCAAAGGGGTCTGGTGCGAGCTTGCCCTGCATGGGCTGGGGCTGCTGGGCTTGCTGCAAGCCCACGGCAGTCCTCGTCCCAAGCCGCTGCCCGGTGATGAAGAGGAACCGCAGGAAAGGGTGGCAACTATCCCTGGTGGTTTAGGCTGCTGCACAAACACTCACCATCGGCCCAGCAGGCGTGTGGCCACAGCCCGTGGGTGAGGGCAAGGGCAGGGAGAAGGGAGTGAGCCCCTACCCCACGTGGGTGTGGGTGACAGAGCCGTCCGGACTTGCTTGCTCTCAGCAGCCGCCACACAGAGGTGGGCTGATAAGTGGCAGAGCCCTGTTAATGACCTGGCAGGGGCTGTGTGGACATGGGTACTGTAACACGGATGGATGGCCAGCAGCTGCCAAGGATGGATGTCCTTGCTCTGGCCCCGGAAATGCTCCTTGCTGCTCCTGTGTCTTCATGATCACGTTCCCCAGGACTCAGTTTGAGTTTGTTGGTCAGCAATGTCCTGCTTGCTTGTGGAAACATTTGTTTCTCTGGCTTAATGTGGATGTGCGAAGAGCCCTGCTCAGAGACCAATGCCTTCTCTTGGGGGAGATTTGTGTTTCAGGATGAACCCTGGATTACTTTAAGTCAACTCCCATCTGCACCAAAAATCCCCTAACTCAAGGCTACCAAGTGCATTTAGCTAAGCCAGTCATCCTGTCTTTGGTTATAAACTAAAGCATCACTCGTAGCCTGTTTACTTTGTAGTGTGGATATAACCTAAACCCCCTAAATGCTACCAGTGTGTTCCTGCCTTGCTGCAGTTAGCAGGGTGAAGTCACTGCAACCACACGGCAGCTCTGCGGCGTGACTCTCCTCCCCGGGGCACGCACCATGTGTGTGGTGCTAACCACCACCGTCTGTGGGGTAGACGGGCCATTAATTTTGAGCCTCCCACTTATCTCTGTGCTCCTGGTGATGTGCAGCTGGCTCACACAGCTGCTTGGGTGACAGAGCTGGAGGAAAGTCCCCAGGCAGGGGGACAAACGGGAGAGATGGTCTCACCTCCAGCAATTCAGATGGAAGAGAGAGAAACCTACCTCACAGAGAGCTTTGCCCAGCAGCCCTCTGTTCTGCAGGTTGCATGCCTGTGCTTTGCTGCCTTTTGGGGCACTGTGTGTTTTTTAGTCACAGTTTTTTGTCATTTTTTTTAGTTTATTGCTCTAAAGCTGCAAGAAGGCTAGGAAAATACAGGCGAAGCTTTTTTCCTTTTTGCAATAATAATGTAATGTGGAAGGAAGCAAGGGAAGAAACAAAGGAGAAGAGAGGGAAGTAAGGGGACAGTTAAAATAAATACAGAGGGGAAGGGGGAAGTTAATGAACTTGCTCCATCTAATAAACCGTTTCCTTCTCTGCCCCCTGTGAATGCTGTTGTTTTACCAGCCTGCGCCAGTAATGTTTTCCTGGTGCTCCCTACCCAGGTCTCAGGGGAGCGAGGTCCATCCACCACTTACCACTTGAGCGATGGGGTTGGGGCTTTGTCCCTGCCTCAGCAACGACGGAGGCAGAGGGGCTACCTTGAGGAGGAAGCGGGAAAGCCAGTCTCAGTGGTCCAGACAAACCCTGGTGTCTTTTCTCAGTGTGCCAACAGGGATGGCAATTAATGCCAAGGGGGGTAGTGGCTTTAATGATGTGGACACCTGTTCCCCGAGAAATGGCCTCAGCTCTATTTGGCACAAGTCACTGCCGAGGCTCCTCAGCCACAAATTGCTTTTCCATAAAGGCAAAGCAGCTTTGTTTATAAACTGCTGCAGATAGGCTGGAGTTTTCATGATGAGAGCACAGAAGCAACAGTCATTACAGCCATATAAATGAGTTTATTTATTCAGCGAGAGCACATCTGCCAGGCTGTCGTGAGGTAATCTGCTGCCGCTACAGCCCACAATTAATGGCTGCTGGGGGACAAACGAGACAGAGCCACTCGCCTGCAGGGGAGGGAGAGCTCCTCTGACTTTGCAGGGGACCCCGTGGCTCCTGCCCTGGCACCGGTACCCCCGTGGTGGCCAGGGTCTCCCCAGGGACCCCCCAGGAGCCGAGGTGGCAGACCTGGCCCTGACCTCAATTTGGGAGTGCAGAGCAGGAGCTTGCTCGAAAGAAGAAGGGGCTGGGAATGCAGCTCCGTAGCAGCTCCACCCCAAAATGAGCAGCTTGGAGGGTAGGGCTGTCCCTGCTCATTCTGCTGGATGCTGAAATAAGAAGTAAGAATAAATCTGGGCTGGAAAGAGAGGGTGCATTCAAGACTCAGATTTCAGATCCAGATTGTAAAAATGGTGCCCTTCAGGGGCTGTTTGGATCCAGAGCCTTGACTTGATTCACCAAAAAAATTGGAACTGTTTCTTGACTCTGTATCAGTTTCTTGGCTCTGATTTTGGGGTGGGGTGAGTGCAAAAGAGGTGTTAATCCCAGGGTTTGGTTTGGACTCCTGCTCAGCTGGAAATGAATACCCTGCCTGTGGCACAGCTCCTGCAGGCAAGCTGCAGGAGATTAGTTGGCTGTCATAGATTTGACCCAATGAGGCCTGAAGAATGCACTTGCAATGCCACTGAACTGGTCAAATGCTGAAACATGAAGGACAGATGGAAATAACTGTAAAATGCTGTAACCTGGCATGTCACCAACACTTCACAGCTTTCATACCAACTGCCAGCAGTAGCAGAAAAAGACATCGACAGGAAAAGGGAAAACTTAGAAGACCTCAGTTATAGGAGACAATGCTGACAGAGGTTGTGAGTTGTTCTGCATAGCTAGGTCTGTAATCTTTTAAATGGTTGGAGAAACGTGCCAAAATAAGAGGATGTCACATGCAACGACCAGATGAAATGCCCTCATCCTTTCCCTTCCAACTCCAGGGTGAGGTAGACGTGACTGGCAGGCCCAGCTGATACTGCTGCTGCTTGTCTGGTCCCATCCAATGGTCCTGACAGATGTTTTAATCTACTGTTTGAAGAATGACTTCTGCACAGCTCTGCTGTTCAAACATCTGTTTCTGTTTAGATAGACAGAGGCATTTCAAACTGCACTGGCCATGCCACACACTGGGAATTGTTTAAACGGCAACCCAAGTTGCTTACATTACTCAGTTACAGCATGAGGGGGATTTACTGCAGCAAACCTTGACATATTTTTAAGCCCTGTAAAATAGATCATTCACGAAAAGGGAACAGTTTTGCTTCCTAAATACATCCTTTAAAAAAGGGGGTATTTACAGTTATAAACCCATAAAGGCATTTCTGAAAAGCCAGGGCTTTTCTACTTGCACCCCTGTTCCGCTTGTTTAATTATTATTTCCTTGTCCTTGGCTTTCCTAGCTTTTGTAGTTGAGTGTGTGTGTTTTTGCTGTACCACCTCTTGCCCTGCTGTTGTCAACACCTTCTGATTACTCCTACTCCAAACAGCCCATGACACATGGTGTGTCAGAAGGTTTCTGTGCTGAGCTTCCCATTTTCTCAGCAGAGAAGAACAAGAAGTAGCTACATTTCAGACAACAATGGTGAGAGCTCAGTATCACTAAGCCAGTAAAATTTAAAGGGCATTCTGCATTCTTAGGTTTTGTGTACCTACCACCCTAGCCTTGAAATTAAAGAAGATGCTATCACGTCTCTTCTTTTCTTTTGACTTTCCTAGTTGTTTAAGCCTCCAACTACAAAGCACATGGCAAGATCGGATTTTCAGCTGGTCAGTAATGGCTGTATATCACATGTAAGGAATATCCTGATTGCTGGCCATCAAGTGTGAGCTCCCATCATCCAGCCCTTTGCCTGCATTCTTGTAACAGGTGGAGCACTTTGTTAATGCATTTGGCTGATTTTCAATGGTGAAATATTCCCCTGGGGTTCTGGTTTTAAAAATAGCAGAAATTGGAGCTTTGTCTACAAAGTGATAGAAGGAGCACACTGTGAGCTTTTGCCTCTTTTGTCCTACTGGGAATTACTGGGATAAAACCACATGCTGAAGGATCATGCTGCTTGTTTTCTTTAGCATCCTTCCCCCTTCTCTGTGACTTTTCAGAATTCGGAGCCAAGAAGCTGAGCTTGAAATATCCCTGGTTAGCTTTTCTTTTACAGTTGCAGGCTGCATTAAAAAATCAAACATACGACAATACTTTTGTCCTTATACACCATTTCTATTCTCTGTGAACAAAAGAATAGGTTAAAAGGAAGCCCTTACATAAACATGAACATGCTGGTCCATGGCTGGCTGTGTTTCTGTGCACGAATGGTATTTCTGTGCTATGCAGTACTCAAGGGATTCATTTTCCTTTATGGGTTTGGTTATATGGCTCAGCTTCATCGAAGACCTTAACTACTTGTGTAACTCAGCCTGTAAATAATTCCAAGTTGGACAAACAGCTCACCTTCTTTAAATTAGACATGTTCGTATACGCTCCTCTACTGGGTCCTGCAGTAATTAGCCGGGAAACAGCGAATAGCCAGTTGCTTTGAGCTGAACTTTTCTTTCAAAGAAGGGCCAAAAACAATCAAAAGAGACTAATGATATTTCCTGAGATCCACCTGTCGCTCAGTTTCCCTTCAATTAAGCGACAAAGGGGAGGTGCGGGAACTGATTCTTGTTATAAACACAAATTAGTATTCGGACAAATGAAGCTGGGAAGAGAAAGGCGAAGGCAAGGTGAAACAATGAGAGAAAAGCTGCCTCTGTTTTATCGTGGGCTGGCCATGGGCAGGGGCGCTCAGGAAGAGGCACATTCCGATGCAGCACGGAGGCTGGAAGAACAATGCAGTCCTTCCTCAATAAGGCATTTGAACAGGCTAAATGATCCCTCTGGAGATTATATGGAAGTGAACTACATCAAAATAAGAAAGGAGGAAGAAACACATTTCTGCCTTGATGAGGCACAGCCCACGACGTGGCAATGGGCCCCTAGTAAAAACACCAAACAGCAGATCAAAGTTTTCTAGGGGGTAATTGCCAGCCTGTGCTCTGCTGCGATGTGGATGTGCCTTGGGGGCACCAAGCTTTTGGCCAGCTGTCCCTGCTCGTGCTGCACCCTCGGATGCCCCCACATCCTTTTCCTCCACCCTGCAGTTCCTTGACAGCACTCCCTTCTCCATCTTTTATTCTAGGTGTCTTTGACATCTATGATCAAAACATGCGTTTAAAGAGCTGCAGCTCCACTGCAGCACTATCACCTGAGGGCCTGTAGGTGCAAAGCAGAGGAGGGGATTCACTAGTCTTCAGGAATTACCCAGCACCCAGGAGCACCTGCACACTGACCTGGCCTTGAAGACCTTTTTATGGAGTCACTGCCCCGTTAAGCAGTGGCCATGCCTCTTCTCACTGCATGTTCATCCCCATGACGTGAGTACCACGTAGGGTAGTGAGGCACTGGAACAGGTTGCCCAGAGAAGCTGTGGATGCCCCATCCCTGAAAGTGTTCAAGGCCAGGCTGGATGAGGCTTTGAGCAACCTGGTCTAGTGCAAGGTGTCCCTGCCCATGGCAGGGGGGTTGGAACTAGATGATCTTTAAGGTCCCTTCCAACCCAAACCACTCTGTGATTCTATGATTCTATACCACAATGCCTCTCAGGCAATTATGCCACTCTACTAGGGCAATTGAGGAACTGACTATTTACTGATGGTTGGGGTGTGTGTGTGTGGTGTGGTGTTAAAGGCCCTATTTCAGCAAGAATATGCCCCAGGGCTGCCCTACCAACTCCCACTGCCCCACCTGTGACCAGCGATGATGGTTATGGAGGTGCTCCTCAGCCATCTCTCTGGTGAGCCTGGACAAGTCTCCTCTGGCTCAGCAGCCCTTGCTTTGCCTTGGGTAAGGAGTCCAGCTCTGGTTTTAAACCCTGTAGAGAAAAGGACCTCTTGTCTCCCTTGTTGCCACATGGGATATTCCGAGGCCCCTCTGAGCATGAGCCGGGTGTCAGGAGGGATTATGCTGGGGAAGAAGCAGAAATCCTTAAACAGGCCATCATGTACCTCCTCCACTGGTGAACAGCAGCTGGGCTTTGCAGAAGGCTTAGTGCTGTAGTTTTGACATGCTTCTGCCTGTTTTCCTCAATCTTCCTGATAACACTTTCATGTAGCTGCAAGCAGCCTCACTGAGAAGCATCAGCAAAGCACCCTGAACCACAGGAGACCTGTGTCTGCAGTGTGGAGCAGTGGCTCTGCAGCCTCCCCCAGGGTACCTCATGCAGCATTCTCTCTGCCCCTGCACATCCTCACCTACTCTAGAAGCAAATCCAAGTGTACCTGGGGGACGCTCCGGTGCTGTGCTTTAAAAAGCACATTAGACCCACAGTGTCAGCACAGTCTGGATTAGCCATCCCAACATTTTTCCAAAGGTGTTATTTAGGGCATATTTCATACCCCATGGTCATACGACTTGCAGGCCCCAGAGACGTATAGGTACTATTATGAAAGATTACCAGACACCGGTGGAATAAACACTTATGAGCTTTGGGAACCCATGACAGCACTTGTTAATGGTCTTCTCTAGGAGCTCACCTACTCCTGAGTGTTTTGCAGCTTCAGGTTATCCATGCACTGTTCAAAATATCCTTTCCTTCACTCCAGAGATCTCATTGTCCCAGCACTGGGAGACATCACAGCCAGGTACTTTCCCAACAGATCAGGTAAGAGCAAGTAAACGACTCTGCAGGAGGCGGCTAATCTGCTTTCAATTAAGCTAATTTGTGATGAGTTTACACTGGCGCCTATACTTGTGAAGCATTCAGCTTTATTTAGCAGATGCCTTTCCTGGTGATGTCCATTTAGGCAATTTTATCGTTGCTTGGACATGAAACAAGTTGCTGTCTAGGAGAACATTCAAGCAGAAGGAAAATAGAAAACCCAACCCTATCTCGAAAGGCACTAAGGGGTGTGCAGGCCAGTGTAATTTGGGTATATTGATATGGGGCTCAGCTGGGGTGGGTATGGAGATGACAGGGACCTGGTGGAGAAGGGCCACTGGGGTTACTGTGAGCTGGGATGGAACAAAATGGAACAAAATTGTTCACATGGAACAAAATCTGCTAATGACCACAGCTCTGGCATCATGCTGCCCAGGGAATCAGTTTTCCTTGTGTACTATGTTTCTGCATTTACATCCATCCACGTGAATCTTCAGACTGCACAAAAAACTGTTAGTATCTCTCTCAGAGCCTGCTGGCATCATGTTTTCACAAGTCTGCACAGAATGAGCCAATGTCTTCTCTGACCTTGGAGCAATTTGTGAAGTTCCTTCTTCAGAAACAAAGCTTCATTTAAAAACTGTGGTTTCTTGATTAAATGCTCTTTGGGGCAATTTCCTATTTTACATGAAGGTAGAAGACCACAGAACTATTGCTACAGAAAAAAAGTAAAGTTTCAGACTGGATCACATCCATAAGAGCATGAGAAAATGTCTACATTTGTAGGGAGAATAAATACCTTTGACAAATGCCCATTGCTTCAACTCTCATGTTTGGGGTTTTTTTTTGTGCACACATGTACTAATAGCATTTTTCTCAGGGAGAAGAAGCATCTGAGATAGATAGTTCATTCTGCCAATCATTCCTTAAATTATTTAGATAATATTAGCAATATTTATATAGTATTAGCATGTGATTAGGAATTAACTGTCTTTAAAGTCACAATGTAACACCTTTAGTTTGGTGGTTTTTTTTTTTTTTTTTAATGTTGTATAACGTGTGGCAGTGAATCACGAGCACAGGTTTGGGTTTGTCTGAGGCCTGGTACCTGTTGTCCTGAATACAGATCTTCATGTAGAGATAACTTGTGTTTCAGCAAGATATCCTGCTAAGCTTTGCTTGGGAAGCAATGCACATCTTCAGCTTAGATACATACCTACATGTTTATTCAATGAGGTAGGAGAGGAGCTATCTGCTACGGGAGACATCATTAGGTCTGTGAGACGTACAGTCCTTCATGGGGTTGGAGCAGGAAGCACTTAGCTACACCTCAGTATCAAACCCCATATGTACTTGCAAATCCAAAAAGGTGTGTATGTCTGGAACTGGGGAAATGGGAACCTTCCAACATTCCCGTGCTCAACATTACCTTGGCTCAGTCTGACATTATTTCTACCCAAGTAAAAGCAACAGCTGATTATATATAATAAAGATAAATGCTACATTGCAGTACTGTGTTTATTAAATCACTGCATTTGTAGGGGAGTTCCTTGGCATTGTTTGTCCCTGATATAAATATTTTAAGTCTCTGTCGGTAAGTGAGGCTGGTGTGTGTATATTACATAGTGTACTCTCTTATCCGGTTAAGAAAAGCAACAGATGCAAATTGTCCAAACAAACATTTTGTTTCTCCCCACAGCTGGCCTGATTGTCATCATTTCATCCAGCCTCAGGCTCCTTCTCTGCTCTGGGTCGAACATGTTACTTTTACAGGTGTGGACTGCACTGGTGAGGGACAACCTGAGCTGTGGATTTCTCCCTTTCCCTGCTGCTCAGAATGTCTCCCACATATTCGCTTTTCCTCCAGAAAAGCGAAGGCGGCATCCATCTGCAGTCCTCCACTGCAGCCTGTTTTTCTTGTCCTGTCCACAGTCAATGTAGAGAAGAGTTTATTTCCTCCCTCTTTGCAGCAACCACTTACATAACTGCGTTTATGTTATTGCATCTCTTCTTAGTCCCATCTTTATTCTAAACAACCTCAGCTCTTTCAGCCTTCCCTCATAGGTTACATTTTGAGCTCTCTCATCGTTATTCCTTGGACCATTTCCAGATGGCCCACATTCTTCTTGAAGTGTGGTGTCCCAGCCTGGACATAACACTGCAGCTGAGACCTTCGGGCACAGAGGAGTTACTCTGCTTGTCTTACTGTGTCCAGCACTCCCATTATACTTCATATTTCATTGCAAGAACATGGCAAAATTATCCGATACCAAGGGGAAAACAGGCTTTCTCTTGTGTCAGATATGACCATTTCCTTACAGAGAGCTGAAAGGAGACCACATCAGTTGCATCTGAACTAAACTGTGGTGCTCTACTATGGCATACTTTAGGGTTCTGAGCACTTCACAACTCTTAATGAGCCACTTTCTCATGAAACCAGGATGCGAGATCGGCTGTGTGGTCTTATCCTGCTCTACAGTGACCTGGTAGCATTTCTGTGTCCCTCCTCAGTTTAGACAGAGGCACCAATGATAAAGCTGAGAAGAAAAATCAAGGCTGCCAAAATGACTGGCAAGCTCAGCGATGAGGAGAGAGTTGGTTGTGGGTCATAGCAGTTACTGGCAAAGGGCATCCTATTCCTGAAACAGAGCAGAAAAAAGTGGACTTGAGGAAAGGATAAATTTCACCCAGCATCAAAACAAATGGCTAAAAAAAGCTTATTTCTGACCTTGGCTACCATTGCACAGAAATGATCACAGGAAAGAAACATGGGAGAGAGAGAGTCCCAGACACTCCTAGACACTGAAGTAGAGTCCAGCAGCACTGACGGATCACTGTGCTTCCATATCCTAGTTATATCCAGGTCCATAAAACAGATTTCATGACATCAACAGAGGAAAAAATTACTGGGTCTGGATAAATTCAAGGGTCTGAATGAAATGCATGAAGCGACAACTAAGAAAATTGGGACCTAACAACATTTTTAATGGATTAGTAAAGATGAATGAAAATAGAAGATTGGCATGTGATGCTGAGAAAAATAGATTACATTGAGCATGCTCTGTGTCAAAGACAAGGCTAACAGGGGAGCTGTAAGACCAGGAGCGTCCCTGGTGAACAGCAGCTAGGGGCTCAGAGTCTGGAATGCAGGTCCTCAGTTAGGTCAGTTCTTCACATCAGAATTGTGTGGTGAAGAATTCTTCACCACAGCATTCCCATCACTGCTGCATCCCAGTGCATATGGTGTTGCTTCATTTTAAGAGTGCTCTGTGTTTAACAAACTAAAAAGCACACAAAGTAATTTGGTGCAAAGACGAGGGAGTGAACGTTATTTAAATTGCAAAAGGTAGCTGCTTCTCTAGCTACTGAAAACATATTTTCTCTTTCATTATCCAAGCAATTGGGAATGTCCCTTATCAAAATACAGAACTTTAATTGCATAATTTTTCAGCATCTTACACTATTAGAATGTAAATTATTGTGGTAAAAAGCCCGATTACATGCTTACATGAAGTTATAAACCACTGTTTTCTGTTGCAAGAGTGATTAAGAAAGATATTCAGCAGTGGCTACTACAGTTAAAAGCTCATATGGATTTAAGAGTTGTTAAAGTAGTGTCCAAGGATCACTTTACTTCATTCATTTTGATTTTTATAAGATAAATCTTGATGCACAGAAGACACTCTGATATATTGGGAAAGATCTTCATGCTGCTTCCATATTAAAAATCTAAATTGGGTAACCTGGTAAAGGATAATAGAATGGTTCATATAAGATACACGCAAGAGCTGAAACTTCATTACTGTCATTAACACAATCAACATGGGCTGATAGGAGACAGTTTTTACCTAAACAGTCAACTTTTAGACATCAAAGTATAGGCAGCCAACTAGATACCTCAACCATTCAGATTTAACCAATAAGGGTGAAAGTGTTGATGAAATTAGTAATTAATTTCCCTCATTTTATGATGTCATTTTGGCTGAAGAAATCACTACGGCACATACTGAGGGGTTTACATCTGTCTCATGTTTCATGTTACCAACTCATGTTCAGAGGGAAAGGTTTACAACCAGCGGGATACCCTGCCTTGTTTCTTTGGCTTGGTTGTAGTCTGCCAAATCCAGCTGGAGTAAGGATGGTCAGACTTTTCTTCCTACCTCATAGGGACCTCATACCTGTATTTGGAATGTGCCTCTGAAGTTTTCCAGCAGTCTCCAACGTGCACGTACCAACTGGCATGTCCAACCAGTCTCGAATCCTTGAAGGCAGCAATGCAGAGGGGTAGTGACGGGTACCCTGTGCCAACAACAGTGCCTGCTAAACTCCTGTGACCAGTATCCTAGAAACAAATACTTTAAAAAAACTAAACAAACAATAAAACTCTAGTAAAATCAGGATACTGCACTGATCACCCATTCCCAGAGTATTTCTCAGCAGGTGCACTGCTCAGGAGAGTAAAGAAAGTAAGTCTAAAAATCAATTTGAAAAGCAATTTTTCCTTGGAAGGGATAAATAACCTAATCCATCACCCTACACTTCCTTTTCACAGTGACAAAACCACCAGTGATTCATATCCCAGCACAAGATCACATGATAGCATCTCTACAGTAGGACTTACCATATGTATAATAACATGTTGTCATTTGTCAGCCCCTGAGGTAACCTGATGGCTTTTGTTACTCATGCTTTTGGCAGTGACACTGCTTCCTCTGAATTTCTGACATTGAAACACAGAGAAAAAATTCAGAATGTGACATTAAAAATATAGAGGTATGTTAGAAATGGATATTATGATGTTTTAATCGTGCTCGTCATCCCAGCTATTAAAAGTACTTTGGATATAGCAGCTGCATTCAGCATTTGCTCAAGAGTGACTTGCCATAAAGAGGTTTTTAAAACCTTTCTTCAGGAAACGACATGACTGCACTGGTGAGAAGTGAGTGACCACTTTGGGGAAAAGCCCTATGACGTGTGTACCTGGGTGTTATCACTTTGTGCTAATTGCGCCGGACCTGAACAATGCACAGCGTTAATGCACGAGCCCAATACACCTCGAGCCGCAATAGCTGCACCATACTGGCAACCTAAACAGTGCTAGGGCCCCTTCCCTGGCCCTGAGGCCAGCCAACGCAGGGCAGCAAAATCCATGCAGCTAAACTCTCTAATTGCCAAACACTGCCAGTTGCATCTGAGACGCCTGTTGGGAATGGTCTGCTTGCCCCTGCCAAGCCAGGAACTGTCTGTCACTCCTGGCTGGACTGGGCCAACACCCTGCCAGAAGGCACACTATACATTTATCAGCATAGGTTGTTGTGTTTCAATGGGCCTGCACCCCGAGTTGTTTAATTTAGGGGTATAGGTGCAGCCAATCAAACCCTAATTTAGGTACTGTTGTGACTCGGCAGCATCAGGCATACGCAGGGATGGACAGCCCCGAGGGGAACGCAGCACTGGTCCTCAGGAATGGGCTGGCACAAGGTACTGGCCATCCTGCCCTTCCCTGCAGGAACGGCCGTAGCAGCAGATGCTAAGTTAGATGAAATGCTAGCAAAGGAGAAAGAAAAATGGGGGAGACTAAAAAGAGAGCAGGGAAGGGGTGGGCAGAGTGGGCAGCGTGAGGGAATGAGGATGAGATGGGAGAGCAGAGAGAGTATCAAGACAAATCATGCCATGATGCTGGAGAGTGACAGGGAAGTGGAACAACAAAGCCAGAGAGGACTAATAACAAAACCACAGCAAAAGGCCAAGAGTCTTCAGACTGTTAGTACTTGCTCCATTAATTTCAGTGGCCTCTGGCAAAGGTCCTACTCTGACTTTCAGTGTGATCTAGTTGGAAATATGTTACTAGATCCATCTTAACAGGTGGCAACTACCTTTTCATATCGTTTTCAGGCCAGGCTGCCACTGTACCAAGTCCTATGGAGAGATATGAGCTGCAGCTGAAGGAGGGAAAGGTTGTAAGGCAGTGCTGGGAAGTCAGTCCCATGTGTGGGAATATAGCTGCAGTCCTCTGGTTTAGTAAATAATTATCCTATGAGAAGTCACTTTAGTCTTAGGATGACTGAGTTCTCTTGTGTTGTTTCTCATACCATGACACATTTCCCACAGATATTTCTGGTAAAAATGTTCTTTACTTGATAAAAAATAAAATGTTTAGCAAAAACTCTGCATTTTGTATATTTATTCCTGTTCTTCAGCTGATTTTATCCCCAGCCGATGTCAGGTTAAAAGAGATAGCTGAGTCTAGGTCCACAGCTGACATTTGGATGTCCAGAGTGAATTCCCATATGCTGCTCTTGGCTGCCATCATGACCCATGTGGAGAGTGCTGGAAGTGGGAGCCCATCCCATGCCCATGGCACAGAGATGGAAGGTTTGCTCTCGGCCTCACCTCGAGCAGGTTTTGGCATGGTGTAACACTGTGGGCATTTGCCAGAAGGCCAGAGGAGAGGCATCCTGCGAGCAGCTTGGCAGGGATGTGAGGACAGTTCATCTCAGCTCTCAGCCCTCCAATGTTTCACTTAAGCTCTTTAGGACAGGGTTGGTCTCGCTGCATTGGTGTTGCACAGGGAAGCTCCACTCTTGAACAAGAACACTAGCAGATAATATAATTAATCTCTTTTTTAATTTACACTGGATATAATTTTTGCATACATTATGGTATTTCCTGGCACAGTTTTAAAAGTGTGCAAATGCTGGTTGTAGAGGACTTACACAGTTTTTTACTTTGTCAGCAATATCAATCCAGACATGGTTTCTGCACTCGTTTGAATGCCTCGATACCTGTGTTCTTCAAGCTTTTAGCTGAAAAAGAAAGACAGAGCAAAGCTATGATATAATCAGGCCTCCACACAAAGATGCATTAGTTGGAAATGTGAATAATCTGCTTCTAGGCTCATCCTCTGAGCAGTATAGGTATTACTCAAGCAGGCTGTGTAAGCTGGAAATGTCTTAGAGACAGTTTTATTCTGATTTGGGTCTTGCTGAGCTGTCTGCCTTGGGAAAGTTAAATACCATGTAGAGTCGTAGGGTACCTCCTTGAGGGGAAGTGAATGCTTTATGCAACCACTGTTTTTCCTGTCCCTGGAAAAGTTTAGCATCAGAGGTATCCATGTAGCAAGCAATGCACATCTTATCATGCATTTTCCAGGGATGAATGCTGTTCTCAGAGGATGGCTTATTAACAAGCACAGAGCAGCCTGACAAATTTTGCATTCACATAAATAGACATAGGATTGTAACAGATGGGGTCTGTTTAGGTTTGGCTTTTTTTAACAGCACGAGGAAGGGTTCTCAACTAAACCGCATTAGATGATCCATCAGCAAGAGCGTTCAGTCGAAAGGACTGAAAGAGGGGGGAAAAAAATCCCATTCATTTACAGCTACAGCTATCCAAGTTAAAGCCTCTCTCGCCTGACAGCAGCAAGTGGCAAACTTAGGGAAGCAATGGGTCATGGGAAAGGTCCCATTAGATCAGTGGGAGCACACACTAAACAAATACAGCCACATGGATGCACACATTTAAATACTGCCCAAGGGAATATGTGGACATATGTTCAGTGTGGCTGAGAGAGGCAGGCTCTAGGCCTCGAGAAAGCTATGTTTAAAAAAAAAAGAATTCCATCAATCAGTCCCTGGGCCCTGTGAAGTATGAAGATGAAAACTCCAAAGGAAACATGTGCTCGGCTCTCTCCACCAGCTGCCCCATTAAGCAGCGCTGCTCTGCAGTACTGCCCTGGAGACCCCACGACTTCAATTCCAGTCTCCCTTTAAGTCCGGATGAGAGAGAGAGAGAGGGAGGGAGGAGAAAAAGGCAGAACCAAGAAAACATAGTAACATCATTTAGCTTTTTCTCTGACCCTTTTTTTGCCAGTGTTAATGAAATTTACTTTTTATGTTGGTCCCTGTCCTTTCGAGGGAGCTGACTGGGGCTTATATGGAAATAGAAATGCTATTAGCACAGCAAAGCAGGGCAAAAAGAGCAGAGAGACACAAACTCGAACATGATAATCTGACTGCGCCAACTCAGCTGGTGCCAGCCGGGGCTTTGTGATGCCATCTGCAGCGATGCTGTCACTGGGGCATTTCCCTGCTTAGGAAAATAAGATCAAATCAAAGTAAAAGAAACGGGTCTTCATCCCATAGCACTGTGTCACTTGCAGATGTTTATTTAACAGTCGAGTGTGCTCCCTTGCTTCACATTGCTCAGGCACATTGTGCCAGTGTGAGCACAAAGCCTCCCCTGGGCTCTGCCCAGGGGGCAGGCAGGGAGGGATGGCCATGCCAGGGGATTGAGGGATGGGGTGGCTGCGCCCACATGGCAGGTAAGGCAGGATGGCTGTGCCCGGGGGTGAAGGGACAGGGTGGCAGTGTCCATGAGTAGTGCTGTCCTTGGATGTGGGGTGCATACCTTGCTCATTCCCATGACGAGTTGTCAGGGTGGCTTGGTGGGGAATAGCCCTAAACTACTGGACCATCCAGCCCTGTAACCTCCCTGGTGCCTGTAGAAAAGCTCTAGAAAGGGCTGGGGATGTATCAGCATCAGCTTTTAGCAGTAGTCCAGGTAACTGTCTTGCAGCCAGGAGACCTTGTTCTTACCTACCCTTGCTACCCAAACCGGACACAGGATTCGGTTTCTTAGTTTATGACAGGCAGGGGCACCACCCCAGCAGCAGCATTTGCAGGATGATGTCTGAGGATGCAGGATGCTTCTGGCACCAGGCAGAGAGCAAAGGGACCCTCTGAAGGCTTGCTTAAGGTACCACCCACTCCTACGTGCCTGGGCTATCTCCCCTAGAAAGAGGAGCACCCTGCCCTCTCTTTCCAGACCAGCTTTCCTGGTGGCTGTGCAGTATTTCTTTCAAGAGCTGTTTTCCACATTGGGGAGGGGTCTGGGAACAGGCAAAGCTGGCTCTTGGGACAGTGCAGTGTTAGGAGCAGTCAAAATAACCAGGGACCTGCTGCCTCATTTGTCCCTGCCAGAGCCTGCTGGCCCCGAGGGCACTGGGAAGAAGCAGGATACCTGCCGGGGCAGGGCTGCAGGGAGATTTCCTTTTTATGGCATGTAGGGAGACAAAACCCTAACCTTATATGGATATCCTGCAACCCTTCAGCCTCCTCAGAAATTTGTGGGGAACTACGTTGTAGGGGGCTTCCTGCGGTGACCGTGCTGGGGAGGGTCCGGCGGTCACGAGTGCTGACAAAATCGCACTTAGCCTCCACAGGACCTACCCTTGCTGTGAGAATGTGTGCTCTGCTGTGGGATCATCAGGTACAAAGGCTAGGCTTCATGAGTAAGGAGCTTGTAAGGGCATAGGAGATGGGAAGGATTTTCCACCTCCTATGTCCCTTAAGGGATGCCATCAGAGGGACCTGG
>NW_010253579.1:0-520 GCF_000690775.1 Eurypyga helias
TTTTCCCAGTCCCTGCTTTTGCCTTGTGTGGCTTAAATACTTTCCTGTGAAGACTGAGCTAAAAAAAGTAATTGAGTACCTCAGTCTTCTCCACATTCCAGGTAACCAGGTCTCCCGTTTCCTTATGGAGAGGTCCCACATTCTCCCGTCTTCCTTTTGTCTCCAACATACCTTTTATTGTTGCCCTGGAGAGATTTAATCCTATCAGGGCTTTAGCTTTCCTAACTTGATCCATGGCTGCTCAGACAATTCCTCTGTAATCCTTCCAGGCTACCTGCCCCTGCTTCCACCTTCTGTTGGCTTCCTTTTGTGCTTGAGTTTGTCCTGCAGCTCCTTGTTCACCCATGCAAGCCTCATGGCATTTTTCCCTGACATTCTCTTTGTTGGGAGGTATTGGTACTGAGCTTTGAGGGGATTATCCTTGAATATTAACAAGCTTTCTTGGGCCTCTATTCCCTCCAGGGCTTCATCCCCTGGTAATCTACCAGGCGGATCCCTGAAGATGCCAGGGTCTGCTCTC
>NW_010253580.1:0-16972 GCF_000690775.1 Eurypyga helias
GCAAGCCCAGTCGGGATTAGGCTTTGAGCAACCTGGTCTAGTGGAAGGTGTCCCTGCCCACGGCAGGGGGGTGGGAACTAGGTGATCTTTAAGGTCCCTTCCAACCCAAACCATTCTATGATTCTAGGATTCTGTAAGTTACGGTGTAGCATATTGAAATAGAGGGCTGTGTACACCATGCATATTTTTTGATAAATTAGCAATTGATCCAGGAATCCTGCACTTGAACAACGCGATTTTGAAGAGGTGCTGGATGTGCTTGCCCTGCATGGAGCCATAACTCTCCCGATCGCTCAGACCCAACATGAGGCTCTCCTTAACTTCACGCAGGCAGGACAGTAATGACAGAGTTTAAAAACCCGGATAGCTAGGTTCCAACCCCCTTCCCATTTCAAGGTACAAACGAAATTTATGAGCCATTTATGGGATGGAGGAGCCTGCCTGTTCCTGCTGGGGCTCAGAGGGGTGGCGGTGGGGATGCGGGGCTCTCCGGAGCTCTTGTTGGCGGAGGTGTTGCTCCAGCATCATGTCACCGCCTGGGAGTCTGGCAGTGCCTCCTGTAATTAACAACACAAAGTCCACATTCTCAGCTTGGGACGATTTTGAGGAAAGGTTAATGCTGCCCAGACCCGTAAAGTTATTGCTAATGAACTGTTTGCAGTAATATAGCAGGCAGCTTAAGCGTGTGGGTTCAGCAAACAAAGTGCAGTGGAAGCCTTATATAATTAGCGTTAATGTTTGGTACAAAACACCCCATCGACAGTATCAGCTGACTTATCTCATTATGAGCTATTGCTGTTTCATGAATCTAATAAAACATGAATTTTTAAGGCAGGGTAGTGAGAGTCAGAGGAAGGCGTGAAATCGGATTAGAGTCTATAAACATAAACTCTGGCTTCCCTGCCCCCGTCCAAAGCAGTGTTCAGGCTTCTCTTTTATAGAAAGCATGGGCTTTGTTTTTGAGCAGTAAGAGCCAGAATACTATAATTCTGGAAAAGTCCTTCTCTCAGTCCCTTGAAGGGGCATGTTTTTTCAGTTTCCTTTACTGAAATCTGGGCCTTCTGACTCAACAATACTGAAAGATTTAACCGAACGATTACATAGTGTTTTGAAATACCAAGAATCCTGCTCTGAAAGGATGAGCGTCAGTCCAATCTCCTTCGCTTCCATAAGATGTTTCCACAAGGTACCCCAGCAACTGCCTGGCCACTGTGGCTCATCCATGCAAAGGAGAGGGGACCAACAGTCCTGAACAGGGTTACTCCTGGGGCAGCCATGGATTTGGCAGGGTGAGGGATGGGCTGCAGCAAGAAGCTGAGCTGCATGGTGTCGTTCAAGCTGGCGGTGAAAGGGGTGACTGTATTACCCGCTGTGATGGCGGCCGCACGGAGCTGAGTTGCTTGGGAAACACTTACTGCTAATTTCCTGACTGCAGTGCAATTTAAAATGCCTCTCAAAAAAACTTTATTTTTTTTAATAGTATTTTTTATTTAGAAAGTAAATAAAACCTCAGGCAGATTAAGAAATGCTGTGTATGCTTCTGGAAGAAACGGAGTAACTTCTGAAATCCAGAGCATGAAATAAAGTGGATGCTAAGACACAGGGTTGGTAAGCAGGAGGAGGGGCTTGGGCTGATCTCTGCACTCATCAGAGCCTTTAAACAAGGCAAGAATGAACAAGCCATAGAGTTATAGGACGTCTGAGGTTACCTGCTGTGAAAGAGCAGATTAGCATGCTGTGGTATTTTGTTTGAGGTTTTGAAAAATTACCATATCCGGATAGCAAACCCTTGTATAGAAATATACTGCTGTTTCTTCACGAGATCATTTCCTTCAACCTGAGGCATTTATGAGAAAATCTAGTATCCTCCCTGAGTTGGCGTTTACTGAGAACTGTCTTCATTCATGAAGCGAATATATTTATAGGATGGTGTT
Organism: Eurypyga helias; assembly: GCF_000690775.1. Taxonomy (NCBI): domain Eukaryota; kingdom Metazoa; phylum Chordata; class Aves; order Eurypygiformes; family Eurypygidae; genus Eurypyga; species Eurypyga helias. Next base: position 1,935 of record NW_010253580.1, read on the forward strand.
TGGTTTTGTTTATTTATTTTTTAAAGCGACCTTGGCATCTGTAAATCTGTGATGTTTTCACAGACAGAGGATTGACAGATGACTAACTGGATTTCCCTATTGCTTCTCACAGCATTTCAAAAATGCTGAATAATTTCCATAGGATGAATTGTTTTCATGCTGCCGAGTAGTTCAAGTGGAAAAATGCCTGGTATAGGCAACTGTACCCAGTACGCTCAATGCCTCGTAATCTCTTCATTTATATTTAATATAAATACTGTAGGCCAGACATCCTCCTGTCAGTCCAGGCCGTCCCTTGGTAAGTTGCTTCTGCCATACAAATACTTGCAGCCGCTCTCTTAATTCCGACAACCTCACATGCCCTGAGCATGGAGCTGGAGGCACAAAGCACCCTGTTTATCCTGACCTTACTCCAAGGTGCTCTGAGAACGGGCTGTCCGCTTCAAATCCAGGGTGACAGTGTGCTTCCTCTTGAGCTGGGATGATTGGTTTAGCTCCCTAACTTCTTGCTATGAAGGAGTATCCTCTTCCTCATTTAAGGCAAAAAAAAAAAAACCCCAAACATAGAAATCTATACGAATTTTAGATTACTTCTCAATTTTGCTGAAGGTCTTTGTCGTGTTCTTCAACAAAATGATTCACAGTTTTGCTCATTTGTGATATATCACCTTTGTAGAAGTGTCTTGATTGCATTTCATCGGCCAAATAAATGGGGCTCACAGTGGGAGAGAATGAGTATTTCATCGTTGGTGATACAGATCCCAGTAATAGATGCTTCATGAATATTTGTGATCCTCACTGGCTGGCATTTATGTTTCAGCAGCAATGTTGCAGTGGCGTGGTAGTGCTTGTCTTACCTGTGGAGGACATGCACAGAAACTTTCATTTTCTTCTGTGCCCGTGGTTGGCTGGGGGGAATAACAGCCAGAATTTGCTTGCTGCATTTTCCTGGTAGTTGCTAGATAATTTCTGTAGTCAGTATTGTTCTCCTGTGGGTCTAGGTAGTCTTAGGGAATGTTGCCAGTCAAAAAATGTCCTAGAGAAGGATATCTATAGTAACTGAAGGTAGAAAAAAACCCCACAGCTGTAGCTGGTAGAACTCATCCGTCTCTGCAGTGTTTTGGTAAGGTAAGGGAAGAATTGTGTGTGCCCATCATTTGTTTGCCTTTCAGTGCTTACTTGAGTTTTCTAAATGTGTTATGAGAAGGTAAAGTATCCTAAGTTGTGAGGTTTTTTGTTTTGTTGGTGTTTGTGTGCTCTTTTTTTTAATTCAGAAAGTTGATGTTATTGAAAGTTAAATAAGTTGGTGTGTCTTGGAATATTTAAGCATCATATGTGCTATAGAGCCTCCAGGCATTTTAGGAATAAGCTACTTTCCAGGACCTCTGATGACATCCAGATAATACATGATACTGGCCAGAGGTAAAGCTGCCTCTTTTTAATAAACTGTTGCAAATTTCCACTACTTGCCTTGGAGAAAACCTGTCCTTTGGGAAATGGAAATTTATTTGGGACTTATTCCAAGATACAGTTAGGTTCAAACCTTTTCTTCAGTCTGGTAAGAACCACAGACAAGAAGAATATAATTTTAATGAGTACAAGATGCCTGCGAAGTGCTGCTCTGAGTTCATCAGTAAATGAACTGTCCCAGCCCTGACAGCAGTACATGAGATTTTTGGCTTTGTTGAAGGGCTGAGTGCAGGGTGAACAGGAACTGAGCCACACCAGTGGAGGGTTGGTTTTCGAGGGCAGGAGCCAGGGAGGGTGCATTAGGTGAGAGGGAGGGTTTGGCTGCTATCCAGGAAGATGTAACGATTTGGCATTTTTGCTGCTGCAGAAATGAATGGTATGGGTCAGATTGATCGATTATTTGGGCCCATGGAGACCTCTGGTGAGACCACAGCCAGTGGAGAAGGGGAGGTGGAGGTGGGATGTTCAGGATGAGTCTGGGGCTGGGAGGAAGGGGAGGCAAAAGGAGGAGAGCAGTAAGAGCAGGCAGGGGAGCGAACCTCCCCAGTTTGGCAGCAGAGTGTCACGGCCTCAAGGAGTTGAATTTTAATGCTTCTGCAAGGCCTGAAGTCGATAGTATGGCTTGTGAGGTCCATTTGTTTGAGGGTGCTCCCTGGACCTGATGGCCACTGCTCTGTTCTTGCATGCCACCTTTTCCTGAAATCCCTGCTAGTCCTGCAGCCCCAGGAGGGCAGGAGGAGGAAGGATGCTGTGGAAGGACTAGTCATTTCCAGTTGTCAGCAAGAAAGGATAAGCAGATTGAGGACAGGGGAGGAAAGTAGAGCGAATTTTTTTGTTGTCGTCTGCTCACATTAATGAGAGGAGTTGCGAGGTGCCTGTGTACGAGTTTAGATTTTGCTAAGCCAACTGATCTGTAAAAGCAGAGAGCAAATCCATTTTCCCCCCACTACTTCAGTAATTGGCAGAAGGCAGAAAGTCATTGTTGACTGAGAATAAACAGATTTCAGGCATTCCTAGACTAAGAAACCTGCTTAGCTTTCTAAAATCGGTCTCCCTGGTGCTCTGCTAAAAGCTTAATTGGCTGACATTTTGTATGTGAGAGATTTACTCTGCTGGCCTAAATTGAGTTATTTTGTGTAAATGTTTTTGTGGGGTTTATAAAATATTCTCCTCAGAACATACATGTGTGTGTAAACTCTGGACTGTTTCTTTTGAAAGAGTAGTAATGAGTACTTGATGTTATGGCTTTGGCATACAGAGGATAATTTAATGTGGAATTCAGTTTACACTTTAGTTAACCTTGTGAGGGATTTTGTTGGTTAAAAACTAAATACATGTGCTTTTTTCCTGTAAAACCAGCTGCTAAGATACGGTCTTTCTGTAATTATGAAAAAGCATGTCTGCGCTGGTCATGCTTAATACTGGGGATGGATAGCCACTCTTCTTACGGGTGCCTTTCTACACCACGTCAGTGCGGGGGCATCGCCCTAACAAGTATGACGCGAGGCTTTGGGAGCACTTGGATCCTTTATGGGTTGCCAGTTCTCATTAGGAAGGAGTCAATGTCACCGCAAGCTGTTCTTGCTGCGTGCTTGACAGTGGCCGGACTGTCTCCTCCTCCCTTCCTTGCAGTGCTCGAAAGTCATCTCACACACTTCCTTGCTCTGTTTTTAGTACGTTGTAATTAGTATTTTCATTCAAGCTTTAAAATTCCTTGGAGATTTGCCTAGGGAGAGGGCTATGCACTTTTAACCCAACTGCAGAAAAGGGATCTGCATCATATTAACCGTGAAATTTGCAGGTCAGCTTTGGAATTTCAATATTTGGTGTTTATAACTTGCTGCCTGGTTTGGTCTCTTTTGTTTCGCATTAATTTCCACCTCTTGTGCTCCCAAATGTGACTGTGTTTCTCTCTCTCTTTTTTTTTCCTCTTCTTTTTTTTTTTTCTCTGTTGGATTAGAGTGCTTACTCCATCCAAATAGATGAACTTTCTTGGCAGGGATGAGCAGAGCCACAAAGTCACTACTTGGTGCTGTGCTGGTGATCTGGAATGAATTTTAAACATTAAAGCTTGTTTACTTTTGGATTTGACAAGGGCTCCCATTGGACCTTTTTTCTGCATGCCGTTAGTACACTAGACGTCTAGTATAGTAAAGTACCCCCCCGAAGCTGTAGGTGTCTAGCACTCCAGGCTGATGTACTGAGTCTGGAGAAGCCCAATTTCTTAGGGAAGAAGAGAATGTATGGTGGCTTCGTCTGTGTCATCCTGCTCCAAATAGCTTTTGAGCTTGTCTCCAGTTCCTAAACAGAAGAGGATTAGGAACTCTTAGAATAATTCGCCATTTCTCTGTTTTCCTGATGCTTGGAAGCAAGCTGGAAAGATCCCAAACTGGTGGCCCCACAAGCAGAAAGGGAGGCAAAGGTCAGCAGCGGTCTCTGTGCTGGATTCCATCTATCCAAGGCTCTGGCTTGGCTGGGAGAGCTGGCAGGCAAGGAGGGAGGCAGAGAAGCCTCTGGAGCAAAGGCCATGTAGCCCAGGAGGGAGCCCCGCGCTTCTCACCCAGCAGCCCTAGATGATGACGACCTTTCCATACCCCCCCCCCATGTAAACTTTGGCTATACCTTTATTCAGATCTGGTAGTCAGTGGGGTTGAAAACGTACAGCATGGTTTCCATGCCAGTCATTTTACGTAAGATGAGGACTATTTTAGGAAAATGCTAATGTCTTGGAACTTGCGGAAGGTGCCAGCTGTGTAGAAGAAGGCTGGTTGAGTCAGAGGGCCTGGGCTGCGGTGCAGCCCCAGGGGAAGGAGGGTGGCGGGAGGAAGGGCTCTGGGCTTGCTCCTGACAAGCTGTTACGCCTCGCTGGCGAGGTGAAGGGAAGAGCTTTGGCCAAAGGTTGTTTCGCTGGAAATTGTGGTTGTCTGTGTGTTAAGAAGGTGGCTAAACCAGGCATGTTTTATGGACATTTTATGAGGCCAGTTCCTGGTCTGTGCCCTGGCAGTGTATGCTGATCTCCTATGCCTTCAGCCACTTCTCAGCCTTGGAGTAACGCAACCCGTCCCATTGGCCTGGTTGTACCAGGGGATGCTTTGGTGTTGCAACCTGCAGGAAAAAAGTAATCCCAAGCACCATCCTTCCCTGTCTGCCAGAGAAGCACCAGGCAAACCTTAGGGGATTTTTGCGTGGCACCGGTTTTCCTGCTGTGCTGTAAAAGGGTTCATGCCAGCCACTTCTGGAGCAGGAACTCACAAACATTGTGAACCTGTGGCTGCCACTTTGTAGCGTAGATTGGGAAATAAAACACATGCTTAAGGCAGTTCATTCTTCTGGGGTAAATACTGTATTACTGACTCCAGAGGTTTAGTAATTAGAACTGCAGATGGAAACGAGATAAACAAAATCCATGCATTAAGATGTTAACTAGAATATAGAATACGCTTTTTGAAGTTAAATGGCATGGCCTGAGCCAGTCTGGTGGCTTGCTTCTGCCTGAAGTGGTGAGTCCTGCTCCCTCCTCCTTCCTCATCTGCTTCCACTTGCAGTCTTCTGCCCTGCCTCTTGTATCAGCTCAGCCCTTCATCTGTTTGCACAGTAAACACGATCAATTTGCTGATTTGTTAGAAACCTAATCCAAAAAATTGCAAAAAGGGAGGAGTGGGGATGGAGGGGAGGGAGCAGGTCAGGCCTGCAAGCACAGCAAGCTTGCTCAATTACATTGTCTAACCGCACCCTTGGACAAACACCATCTCTCTGGCTGCCGTAAATCATCCCTCCACCTTTCCTTTGAAAGGCGGCAGAGCCCCCTGAGAAGTGACGGGCACGCCAGCTGGCTCACAGAGAGGAACATCACAACGAAACCTCCGCCTGCCTGTGATGCCGACACGAGGCTGTGCATGCAGACCTGATTTTCACCTGGCTTTCCTTTCCAGCCCCTTTCCGTGAGCCATGGCTGCATTGCAGCTTCAGGGACTGGGCATCATACCCAGCATCCCAGATGAGCCAGAGGAGTGAAGGTGAAATCTAGGGCTTCTGTCGCTATTGGTAATTGCTCTGTTACAATTGGTAATTGCTCTAGATGTTACTAGAGGCAAAGGTGAGCAGTATATAGCATAGAATATAACAACATGATGTGGTAGGCAATATAATTTTTTATAGAATTGGCCAAGTGGCTAATATATTCCCATCTAAAAATGGGACATTTTATATTATGGAAAGAATGCCTGGCCAAAGTCTGATGGATTATTTAGGCTCATCCTATAAAAAATACTAACATTTCCTGTTGTTTCTGAGGGTTTTTTTTTTTGACAAGGGTTATGTTCAGTGATAAAAAAATAGAAGTAGACAGGGTTGTCTGCTGAGCTGATCTGTCATGAACCTGCGAAAGCACTGTTGAGTCTTTGACAGCTTCTCCATGACAAGAATTGGTTCACTGAAGTGCAGACTAGGGAAGAGGCTGAGGGTGGCTGCAAGACTGACCTAACCAGTTGCAAATGTGGTATTAGTGTAGGTGCTGTAAGGGCGTCCTTTGTATCCACAAAATACAGCTTGTGTCGGTAAGTTTTGATAACATGCTGCTTAAGAAATTGAGTGAACTGGGATTTTGCTAATTGGAGCAGGCTCATTTTGTTGATAAGCTCCTGGAAGCAGTAACTGCATGAAAAATAGGGGGAGAGGGGAAGAGAATATAAAGTAAAAAAGCTTTATGTCATTCAAATGATGCTGAGGAACTTCTAGAAACTTTATTCCACAGTTTTGTTTTTTGTTACTTTACAAAGGATGCGTTGATTCTGAGACCCAGTATACACCCACTGGCAGTGCTTGGGTGTCCATTTTACAAGAGGCAGAACCACTGGCTTGAGGTCGGTATTCGCAGTGGAGTTGTTGGTCACTGGGGCTGGTAGATGGATATTGCAGAATGATTTGGGTGAGCCTGAGTGGGTGGGGGAGGTGCCTGCGCTTTGTTGCTGAGGGCCAAGCAGGAGCAAGTGGAGTTTGCCAGGTGAGATGTTAGGGGTACAGCAGCTCACTCCAGCTGCCAGCTTTCTTGGAGAGCTTTTTGGCTAATGCTGTGCCATGTCGTGAACGTGGGAACATAGCAGGCCAGGCTGGGGGGGTGTTCAGGAATGGTGGGTGCCAGGAACAGGCTCCTGCCACTACAGCAAATTACCTGGCCTGCAGCCTGCAGCCCTTTGCAAAAGAGACCCTGAGACAAGAGAGCAACCAAAAAGTGTGAGATGTGAGTTATTCTGGCAGTGTGACCCTCCCTTGACTGTTTGGTACCCCAAGGGATCTGTGAGTAGGTGGGAGTTTACTCTGGTACCTGTGCTTGTGCTGCAAGCAGAGCTCCTGTGGTTTATGTGCCAGCTACATCTGATGCTTCCAGCACATCCACGCATATCAGTTCGGTGGGGTGCGTGGGCAGGATGAGCCGTGTGGCCTCCGCCCCCATCAGAATAAGGTCTCATAGCCTGCTGGTGGGAGGATGGGGTAAGGGTAAGGATTAACTGGGGACGACTTTTTCAGTTAGGTGTTTTGAGCTGAACAGTTTCTACTCTCTCTCCCTTCACAGTGTTTAATACTTTGTACTTTTGCAATGTCTGCCATGAAAAGATCTTCAAGGCTTTTGCCGATGTTAATTCCTCCTACAAATCTTGTCAGGCAGGAGTGAGTATGATCGTGCTTCTGTAAGCAAGGAGTCCAGTGTACGCAGCGACTTGCCAGGAGTTGCATGCAGGTGAGGCACAAACTTTCCCCAGACCTGCTCCTTTCTTTTGGGTTTCTACCTTCTCCTCCAGCAGTGACTCTTGGCTGTCCCACTTACCCATTGGAGTCCTCTGAGGAGCTGGAGCCGGGCAGAGCCAGCTGGCTGGCTATGCAAAGCTGGGGTGCCTATGTCTTGAAATATAAGGTGTTTGCCTTCCCTGCACAGTTGGCAAGGTGTGTTGGAAGTAGCAGATCTGTCGTGGCAGCCTTGCTGTCCCTACCCTCTTCAGTGTACACAAACAGGGGCTGAGGTGAAGGACGCTTGGAGGAAATGCACTCTGCTCTCTCAACACCTTGTATTGATCATAAGTGGCGGTGTCACGATAGCGAACAAATTAGATGCATCCTCTTTCTACTTCCTCCATAGTTCCTGGAATAGAGGCTGAATGGTGTCCTGTCTCAAACCGCGGTAGATCAGCCCCGAACAAAGGCGTTATGAACAGGACTACCCACAGATGTCATAGGAAGAAACGAGAAATTGCAGGGCTTTACTTTTCTGCTATTGTCGCAGAACAACTTCTTTTTCTCTTTTCTTCGTAAATGATTCGCAGCTTTAAGGAGGGTAACATCCTCTTTTTAAAACCTCCTGTCAGAACAGAAAGGAAATGTACAATGAAAACAAAAATCCAAATTCTGTTTAGGTAACAATGACCTGTCTAAGTTGTCCTCTGTGTGTGGTCCACAGAGCTGAAGTAGCTTCTGTTTAATTTATAATATGCATATGCTCTGCAGAGTATATCTGGAAATAGGAGGGGAAAAAATAGACAAAAAAAAACCTTGTGGAAGAGGGGGGATTAGAAGCAAACTGACAGACTGTTTATTACGCAGCATATAACTTACCAAATGGCTTCATTTTTCTTAGTGGTCCAGACTTGTCACTTCCATTTGGCAAACTCCAGTGCTGCAAAGTCTGAAAGCAGCTATTATTGGCTTCTGCCTGAACTGTGCTCAGCTCATACAAATTTGGCGTCTGATCTTTTATATTGAGATTAATAAATATTTATTTAAGCAGACCAAATATCGCCAGGCCTTTCCTACAAAACGTGAATTTGAATGTGGTGCAGATTTTTCAGGGAGGCATGTGATTGCTTAAATATGTGTAATTTAGCTTCGCACATTTATACCTTTTTTTTTTTTTTTTTTTTCTCAGTACCTCTCTGTTCTGCAGTGCTGTACGTGAAATATATAGCCAAACATATAGGCAGGGCCTGTTATTAGATAATCGTCCTAAGAATGTGCAAAACTGGGTGGTTTAACATGGAAGAGAACAAACAAGGTAACTGTTGTTCAGCACAGCATGTGCCTTTTTTCTTAGTTGGGACCATCACTCCAGTACATTAGGTGTATTAAGAGTTTAAGTTGTCTGTGTACAACTTGGACAATCCTGTTGAATCTGTCTAAGAATGCTGCTTTTAATTCAAATACATCCTCCCCCTCTGATCCTTTTCCATAAAGCCAACCATGGTGTCATCGGTTTACTGAAAGTGTGTAGAAAAGACTTTTAGGGTCCTGCTGGAGGGGTGTTGTCTTAATGAGGGCAAGCAACATGCCACTTCTGGCTTGCTTTGATGCTCCATTGCTGCCAGTTCTCAGATTTGGGCTCTGCCCTTGTGATTTTCTGTGCTGACATGTAGCCAAGCGTGGGTTATTTCCTAGGGTTTTCAGTGCGGCAGGCTGGCAAGATGCCCTGTGAGGAGCTAGGGACCCTGCTTGCCCTCCTGGCCAGGCAGCCCTGGCTCCTGCAGCACCCGAGTCATCTAGCCTCCCCATCTCCTCACCAGAGCTATCACCCCAGCCTGGTTCAGAAAGAGGAAGGGTGTGACTGAAAGAAGAGTGTATTGGTGGGAGAATAGGGAAAAAATACTCAATCGGAATCCTCAGAAGTTGCTGGGCATCGGGCTACATTTTTCTTCCAGTTTCCTTCTGCCTTCCAGGAGGTTGCGTCTAAATGCCCTGGTCTTACCCTTGAAGCTTCCTCAAGGCTGTTCCTGCTCATCCCAGCAGGTGGGTCACATCATTACTGAATACCTTAGGAGTTGAAATTTGTGGCTGCCAGTTCTCAGCCATCCTTCAGCATGAATGATTGATTCCTCTTTCCTGCAGGAAGGCTGGAGACATGTATATGATTCCTCCTCGTCTTACTGTTGGAGGTAACTGGGAGATTCATAGTGTACCAGATGTTGGTAACTTGCCCTTCTTTTTTTTTGCTTTTAAGACATCTCTCCTGTTGCCCGATAAGGGAATTTATCTATAACACCACTTCTTCCCGTATTTGTAGTTCTCTGTGGTTGTCCCCCGTTGCTCGTGAATTTTGAAGGATTGCCTTTTGAAGTCAAGGAAATCTTTTCTTTTAAGAATGCTTGGAAGAGCTCAGAAAGGCTGGAGCTTGTGGTCTGCACGCACAGAGTTTATATCTGTGTAGCAGATTTAGGGTACTAAAACTTGTCTTTTCTGCTGTGGTAAGTGGGAAGATTGTATTTTGATCTTCTGCACGCCATTCTCCCTAATGTCTGATGTTAGGTGAGTTGTATTTGGATTTTCCCTTTTCTTTTTCCTAGGTGGGGAAAAAGCAAATGAACAACAACAAAAAATAGTCCCCAAAATATCGAGTCAAATGGATTCTTCATCATTTTTGCTTCAGAAAATTGTGGGAGAAACTTGATGTATATTGAAACCTCTCAAACCTTTTACAATAGCAGAAGGGATGCGGAGCCTTCAGCAAAGGCATTTGTACTCCTACATCTTCATCCGTCACTGGTGGAGAAAGGAAGTGAAGCACACAGCTATAGAGTGTGAATAAGCTCCCTCTCTCTTAGTTCTTACAGCTTTTGTCCCAGCCGATAGACTGCCATTCTGCACTCCTACAATCTCCAGGAACCTTTTAGGGGGAAGGAACCTCACATTCTGTGTGTACTTAAACACAAGGCAAAAAACCAACCGATCCACCTTCCAAATTTTCTTGATGAGGTTTCTTTGTGTATTGTAAAGAAACAAAGGCCATAATTTCCTTTTTCTATATATGCTGCCAATTTTCTTTTCCTATACATGCTACCTTTAAGGCAGATTTACGGGGAAGGCATTTTTGGCATCAGTCGGTCTGAGTCAGTGAAGCTTTCCAGCAGTTTACAAGTTCTGACAAAACCTGCTTTTGGTGCACAGCAGGGCTCTGGTAAAGTGGATTCGTTTCAGCCTGGCCATCTCTGTCATTAGAAGAACCCATCAAGAGAGAGAGTTTTGTTTTCTGTTCCTGCAGGACAAAATGCAAAAGTAGTTTATTTAATTTGTCCTTATAGATAACGTGATGGTTCATCCTGACACAGAACATTTCTTCCAGTTTTATTTCTTGAGTTTTGGGTGAGCGTTGTGTCTTTGCAGAGCATGGTGTACATGATATGGGTATTGGGATGGATGTCACTTTTTTCAAATGTAATTCAAGGAGTGAGGAAAACAGAATGTTCTTTCCTCTGTTTCGGAGCTAAAAATACTAATCTCATCTTGGGGTTTTTTTTGGGTGGTTGGTTTTTTTTGTTTTGTTTTTAATGAATTCAGAATATTTAATCTTTTGGTTACCAGTGCTCATGGCATTATTGGAGACAACTTGATCAAATGCATGTTTGGTTCAGGTCAGAAAAGAGTTTTGTACAGCCTAACAGCTGTTACTTGCCATTCCTTCGCTGAATACGGGAGATTAATGTGCTTTATGGGGCCAGCACGGCCCTTGGTTGCAATGTCCTTTAAGCTACTTTCCATAGAATTTGATTTCAAATATGCATAACTAATAAAAGAGCTCTTGGAACTGGGTATGTATTTAAAACCCTGTAATAATTTATGTTTCGGGTTGGTACACAAGGCACCTGGCCTGTTTATCATGGCTCCTGATTACTGGCTGCTCCCGCTAGAGATGTCCCTGTAGCGGTGGGTAGGGAGTGCGAGAGTGGAAGGAGCGACTGTGTGAGAGGTGGAGGGGGTTTGAATTCGTCCTCTGAGTCATGATTTTTTATGATAATGCTCGTAGCAAAGGAAGGCATCTCTCATACTGTTCTCACAGTACGCTATGATTGCAAATTGTGTACAAATTGTTACCAGTTTCTGTATGATTCTGAATTGGAGTTAACTAATTTGCTACTAATACAGAAACCACCTTTTTTCATTAGGATAAACTGTATTTACCATTAGGGAATTACCTGTCTTTTCCTCTGGTACAAATAATGGGAACCTCACTGCTTTAAGCAGGGACAGCAGTGGTATTGCCAAGCTTGGTACTGAACTCTAGAACTCTGGAGATGTGTTGGCCATTGCTTGGCTGGCTGGCTCATCAGCCAGCCCACTCTTGCTTCTGCTGCCAAGCTGGAAAACACTTGTCTTTGTGGGAAAGCTACATCTGCGGTGGTAGTAACATCACACAACCCCAGCTTTGACATTGCTCAAGCAGCCACAAGCGTATGTCCAGTACCTGGGATGGCAGTGCGTGCCACCGGCAAGGCCGCTCTGTGGTAGTGGTGTTTGTTATAAGTGGTAGGTGATGCACAGAGGGTGGATACAGGGCACAGTGTAGGTGGCCGTGGTGGTGATGGACAGAGCAGGAGTGCTGTCCTGTGGTATTGTCTCAAGGAGCTTTGTGTGCCGCAGACACAGACCTGTTAACACTGGTCTCACTGGCTTGGGCATTAGGGGAAAAAAAAGTAAAATAAAATGGGACAAAAAGAAAAGCAGTTGTCATTGTCACCCCAAGACATTGGCGTGGTCTTCCCAAGGCAGAACTGTGATTTCATTTGCTTTTAGGAAGCCTGGGTTCTTGCTGGTGAGGCTGGACTTGAGGAAGGAGCATGTGGGTTTGAGAGCTGCTGCTGGCCTACATCCTCGGTCTTAAGACTTTTAAATTTAGAAAACCGGCTATTAATAATTCGCTTTCTAGGCTTGTTCTTGAGCTAGTGGAAAGAGGGAATTGTTAAAACCAGGACCATACACATTATCAGGACACAGTGCTTCTTTCTCTGCTGACTTGCAAAGCAGTGCTTTGCCATGGTAGAGCTGGATTTGTAGTAATTGGCACCAAATTTCTATTGTATGCCCTTTAGTTTTTAAGCAATTTGGTTTTACCATAAGTCTTTTTCTGGAGCAACTTGCAAGGCAGAGTGGGAAACCTTTTTTGGGGGGGGGTTGGGTTTTTGTGTGTGTGCGTGTGTGTGTGTAAAGGTATGAGCTGTCATTCCTTTCTGCATGCTGTGAGGTATGGAAATATAATTATCGGTGTTTACTTAGGAGGAAGTGGAAGCACAGAGCTGGTCTGTGTGAGGCCGGCCAGGAAAGCCGGGGCAGGCTCAGATGCGAAACGCCAGCGCCTGGTGTCCCCTCCGGCTCTTGGGAATGGCGCAGCAGGCAGATGGTGGGGATGCAAAGGTGATGGGAATAGAGAATATTTGGACAGAAATTGCTATTGTTAAGAATCAGTGGCATTGTTTATTTAATGCATTATTTAATGGGTTTGGGTCCTGTTTGCTTTCTGCAAAGGCAGTACACAGGAAGTTCAAAGTGTGTGATACTCGCTTGCTGCTTTAAACCGAATTTACCTAAACACAAAGGCGTCTCCTCCGTTTTAAAAATGAGTGTACATAGGGTTTTTCCACATTCGAACAGTTGCTAACTTCAGTGCTGAGAAACCTCAGCCTGAAAGGAAACCTTTTTATAGTTGCCACGTGAGGAAATATAAATAGATCTGTAGATTGAAGGGCTCTTTCATCCCCTGTCTGGAGCAGCCGGGATAGCGGCTGCTTGTGCTGTGGAGCTGGTGGGTTTGCAGATTCCTTAGGAGCTGGAGAAGCCTATTAAGGGAAAAATGGTTAGTGCTTTAAAGTACAATGCAGTATATACATTTTCAGATGCCTATTCCCTTCCTCCTCGCACTTTTTTTTTTTAATTAACAAGTCCCACACTTTGAACAAAATCATCACCATTTCTCCTTTTTTTGTTTTGCCTTTTTTATGGAAACTGTGAGTCATAAAATATTTTAATCCCTGTTATTGAGCATCATTAAAATTAAGATTGTTCCCCAGCAGTGTGTTTTTGATTTAAGAACTCTTCATACTGTGAGTGCTCTCTCCATTGAAGAATGACATGTAATAAGTTGATGAAATTAAAAGTTTTATAAGACATTAATAGTATTTTTTCTTATATAAATTAAAATATTTTGTGATATTTTAATTTCCTTTGCATTTCCACACACAGGCACATCTTATTTGACAGTATAAGAAGCACATTAAACTACTGGTTTAGCTGGAAAGGGAGATGAGAAAAAGAAATTGCACACCTGAAAAATAGTATTGTCTTGTGTGTTCAGTGCTCGCAGCAGACATGAGTTAAGATGGGGAAAATGTGTTTCTGAAGGACCATGGTGAAGTTTCTTATCCCCTCTACGTGATGCGTTCTGGTTAAAAGAGGACAGATGAACATCAGTTCAGTAGCCACAGTGCAGGGAGACAAGAGCCGTGAGGAGGAGTGGTGGCTTTGGCCCTTTGTACCTGTATCCTGGCCCTTGGGCTCGGGAGCCCCTGCCTTTGCTGGGAGGGGAGGGCAGTGTGCGCCCACCTTGCTAACTCCTGCACACCGTGTTTTGGGGAATTTCTTCTGGGGTTAATTCTAGAGGGTTCCTTAGGGTGTGCGTGTCCTCCTTCCTTCCCTTAGGCATCCTGTCATTGCTGACGGGTATGCCAGTGGCCCTAAATTTGTAAATACAAGCTGTGTAAAAAGAAAACAAAACCCAAAAACAAACAAGGGGGGTGGGGGGTAGAAGGTGCAAAGGGAGCAGATGCAACAGTCTGTGCTTTTAGCAAACACTTTCATTTAAAGGTTTTTTTTTCTTACCCTTAAACCGCTAAGCTGCCTTAGAGACAGAGCAACGGCTTTAGAAGCTGCACACTCCCAAGTACCACACGCGTTACTGGGAAATGAAAGCAGACCATAAAACGCACAGCAGCATAAATCCTTCAAGTTAGTAATTAAAAATACCAAGCAGGGGTGGTTTTTTTTCCCTTTTCGTGCACTACCATTTTGTGTACAATGAGGTTAAGATGGAGGTTTTTTTCTTTATTTCTTTTAAAATTGTCTACGCAGCACTCCTTGACTCGCCATGGCTATAAACTCATAAAGGGTAGAGGTTTCATTAGAAACCATCCAATTTAAAAGGGAACTGGGCGGGAGATAGGAAACAATGCTGACTGTGATGCCTAAATTGCTCAGGATGTTGTAAATAGGGCTGCCGCCTTTTGATCTTATGAAGGGTCGGGGAGATGCTGATGCTTTGACCAGAGGATGTTGGAGGCAAGTGGCAAGAAATCACCCACCTTCCATCCTGTTTTCCACTGCCATTACTTGGCTTAAGGCTGGTGTTATTAAGGAGGTGCAAGGAAGCAGCTCAGACAAGGCTTTCCTTTAGGGTCTTGTTGCCGCTAGAGAATTAGTGTTTGTTTCTGGTCTGTTCAGATGTTTTATGGCAGCCCGTTGTTGCTCACTGCCTGCCTAGGCTGGCTACTGGCTCTCATTAGGTGTAATGTCGAGCTGTTGCTTAGGAAGGCAAGGAAGAGATGAAAGCTGCTGCATAACCGGAGAGCCTGAATGCAAAGTTAATAGTGAGAGATCACCCGTGTGTTGGGCGGAGAAGAAAGTAACTTGCATAAAGACGACGTGCAGCCGAAGCAGAGAACTCCATGGATATATGTGTACATAGGTACATATAAATGATTACAAAATGTAATACATGCACAGGGTTTCCCCCCCATAAATAGTTTAAAACCCAACCCCCCCCC